>NC_138053.1:36018465-36234952 GCF_964194185.1 Rhinolophus hipposideros
CGCCACCCAGCTGGCCCCTAAAGTTGTCATTTTAATTCCACTCAATTCAGATGGGATCCAAGTCTTAAATTATATTTAATAAGTATTTAATAAGTATGAAAATTTAATTAAAATAAATATCCATTCCTGGGTCAAATTTTGTCTGCAAGCTAAATGTAATCACTGATTACTCCCTTTAACTCTTAAATAGATATTTTATAGAGCAGAGAAGGAAGAAATATATGTTATTAACGGAGTTTAGCAAGTAAAAATATTTAGACTGATGATGAGAGTTTTAAATTATTAACTTTTACAATTTCATTATAAAAGTAATATAAATAAAACACAAAACAATTGGAGATTAGAGAAGAGGAGGAAAATACTCATAATTTCAGTACCCTATTCATTCACTAATAGCATTTTGGAATATTTCCTTCTGTTGTTTCTTTTTTTTTTTAATTTCACATTTAGCCTTTTTCTTATGTAGTTGAAAACATAATAATACACAAACTCACATTATTTCAAATGTATTCTTTAAACTTCACATTATTTGAAATGTATTTTTCTATGTTATCACCTTCTCTTCCTATTCAACACATCACCTTTTAAACAATTTATGTTAGATCATCCTAATAATGCTAACCGCTGACATTTATTGAGTGGGGCTACTGTGCTTAGTGCTTTATTGCCTTATCTTAGGCAGTCCTCAAAACAATCTGTGTGACAGACATTATTATTTAAAACTGGAGTTTTAAAGACTAGAAAAGTTTTAAAACCTAGAAACTTTAGGCTGAAAAAGGTCAAATAACTTGCCCAAAGTCAAACAGTAAGTGAAGAGGTAGTACCTGAATTCACCTGTTTTATACCAAAAATTGTAATCTTAATTAATTTCATTAACCTATCCATCTAGTGAGAAAAAGGTCATCGTATTTCCACTGGTGCATCAAGAACTTTAGAGTTCCTTCAGCTAAATTTAGGCTACCCAGAAATTTATAAGCTAGAAACAGCAAAAAGGATTTTGAAACTACTTGTAAGATTAGTTTTCATTTGCTGAGCTGTCAATATTCTTCATTATTTCTAGCCTTAAATTTTTAATCCACCTTTTCTTCAATCTGCGAGTTTCTCCATTGAGCAGACATACCTCCTTCAACTAACAGTAGCCCACTTCTCAGCTAGTCTATTATGCATCTACTCAGATGGTGTTTTTCTCATTGTAGCTTCCAGTATGCTATGATACCATGTTGTTCCTGAGACTATGGGGCTGAGGATTAAACACTGAATAGTCTCCCTTTTCTAACTGGGGAATTCAGTTGTAGGGAGAAGCTTTGCCTGAGAGATGTCCTGCTGGTTACTTTCACTCAAGATGACCTAAATAAGTACCTGAAAGGAAATCATATGTCACACTGAATAAAGTGAGTATGTTACAGTGATTCTCAGAAGAGGAAAAGCTTAAATGTACCATACTCCACCTGATCCCCATTTTTTGCCCCCGTTGGTGATACTGTGACCCAATTATTCTACATATTATTCTGTTGATGATAAATGGAAAAGGAAAGACAACACTTTGTCTCTCCGGGGAAATCTAAAGAGGAATAAACATTGGCAGCTAATTCTTCCTTCATTTCCCTAACAATTTCAAATTGATTTCTTCAGTATGAGCAAAGTAATGAATGGATTATGTACTAGGCTAACAACTTATTTAAAACTGTATAGGTTAAAACTATATAGTTTTTTGTTCAGCAGATTACAAAGGTATTTGGTGAAACAGCAAGCTACTAGCATAAAAAAATTTTAAATCTGGGGTCAAAAGCTTAAATACCCAGAGGTTCCACCCTAAGTGAATGAAGAAAGCCACTCATGTGTACCATCTGGGACTTTGGCACATGGGAGAGTGCAGGCCTGGCCTAAGTGGGGCATCTTTCCACCACACCCTCCTCTGTGGTTACCCTGTGGGAATGAAGATTCAAAGGTGCCAAATCTTTTCATTTTTAAAAATGTATTTATTTTTTAATTTTTTTTCAGTTATACTTGACATTCAATATTATTTTATATTAGTTTCGGGTGTACAGCATAATGGTTAGACATTTATATAATTTATGCAGTGATCCCCTGGATTAGTCTAGTGCCCACCTGACACTATACATAGTTATTACCATATTATTGACTACATTCTCTATGTTGTACTTTACATCCCCATGGCTATTTTGCAACTACCAGTTTATATTCTTTAATCCCTTCACCTTTTAAAGAGATTCCAGAAGTCAGGATTTTTATATGAAATTCTTCACATTTTAAAATGTTGCATTATATTTTTAAACACTACATGGGTAAATACTTTATCAGTGAGTAGGCTTCGGCCTAGTGGCCAGCATTTGGCCTCCATTCCGATCCCTATCAAATGAATGATCAACATTGAATGTTTGATTTTGAAATCTAGCATATCTGGTTATATGTCAGTTATTGCCTGTGAAAGCAAATGAAAGTTTGCATTACCTTACTAGCTGAAAAGCATCATGAATCAGATCTATTCTGTCCTTCGATCTGAGAAGTGTGTGGTTCTGATTCAACTGTGTAATTAGTTGGTCCCATCCGTGCCCTTCATAGTGAACGATGTAATAGCCATTTGAGTCCACATTGAATTTCACCCAACTGGTCTTTTCAGGTAAATCCAGAGTATCTAAGGGGACAAAATTGGCATAGGCGTTTCATTATCAACATACACACCAAGAACATCTCCAAAAATGTTCGTTTCCATATTATCATTAATAAAAGAACATATTTAATTTCAGAATTGAAGCACCTGTTTGGCTAATCAGTTCATTACCTGTTTTTGATTTTAAAATGTATCTGTGAATCCCATTAGAGGAACTTGTGGAGTAGGTCAGTGGGATGTGCCAAAGGTACCTATGTTAGAAAGTAAAGACTGTTACCGATTAAATTAGTGTCCATTTCAATGTTCACAGACTCAAGTAAGCTGTAAAAGGCACCTCTTCACCCATCCTTTACACTATCAGTGGTCTTATAAATTTTATAGGCCAATACTAGCGTATCCTTGAGTATGTAAAAATTCTTACATGATGATTCTGAAGCTGCAGCAGTATAGACCTGATTGAACTCTGTCACAGCTACCTGGGCCATTCGTTGTCTAAATCTCATACCACAATAAGTTCTGTCGATTGTTTTCTTTAAGAGAAAAAAAATTCAATCTTCCTTTCACATATGCAAAAACTCTGACAGCCTGACACTAATTCACATAACTGAAACAAAGCTGTAGGAAAAAGCCTTAATAGGTATAGGTCTTATTCCAGTGATTTTCCGTTTATCCTTTTGTTCAATAAAGCCGCCCATTTCCAGTCACCCAGCTGCTCAGTGACTGTGGGTAATTAGTCAGCAACAACACAGTACAGGATCTGTAGGTCAGCCAGGTCCAGAAAGCGAAAAAGCAGCATGGATGGGAGCAAAAGGCCTCAATTAGTTTTCAGTGGCCCTACTATGTGAAATAGAAATTGGCTATTTTTTTTCTAATTTCCTAGCAATTTCTAGAATGTATTTCCTCTATCACATCAAGCCATATTAGCTATAGTAACTTTGCACCTGTAAAATCATGTGCTTGAAAATACCAACAGCTGTAAAACAGAAAGGAGAATAACTGAGGTTGTTCCTATTAGTCTTCAAAAAATACCAAAGGATGAAAGAAACAAGACTGTACACAGTCTCCATTTAGTAAAGGGTCAGAGGGAATCATCTACCTGCTAACCCATAGAGTACAGATAACTAACAAAGCAACTAAAATATTTACACAAAAATGTAAAAATAGACACATAGATATTGCCAAGAATTAATGGTTTGAGATTCCTGGGTGGATCTGGGCTCTAAAGGGAAAGGGATTTTTCCAGATAAATATATCTGGGAATAAAACAGAGGGAGAGTAGCACTACATGCGTTTGGATAGGCCTGAATCAGAGCGTAATCATTTCATAATAGTAATCTAAAAACTGCCTTAGACAGAGGAAAACTACAGATCATTATAGATCTTTGTCATTCTGGGCCATCCACACTATTGAACGCTCTCATGCCATTTTGATGTTGTTAAAGTCTGAGTCCTACTTTCCCAATAATGAACCAAACATTAAATGTTCCAGCTTGTGTTACCAAGCTACAGATTGTCTAGGCTCTCTGAGGTTCAAACTTCAGAAGGCCATACCAAAAAATGGAAAGAAAGATGTGTCTCACAGAGAGAAGTGGCGTAAGAGTTGCTGTTGGATTGGAAATTGGTAACTGGTGACACAAAAAGAGAAAACATTCTCTTTCTATATGTATATTCTGTGTGTTAAAGTCCTTGGATTTGCTTCTGATTTTCAGAAAAACTCTAGATTTGGCATTAGACAGCTAGATCCCCTTAGAAAAAATAAATAATACTTATAAGAACCAGTACAGATTCACTTTGATTTATTTCATTTGAAATTAACCTAATTCATCTTATTAAAAGGGCTGAGAGAACAGAGAAATGTGAACGGTGTTGTGTTTCTTGCTTTCAGTAAAGCCTTCAAGTTTTCTCAGGATAGGCTGGTAAACAAGATGACAGTGTGGTTAATTGGATTTGCTTTCATTATTACCAAGAACATCAAGTTTTAGGATGTTACATTTGTAGTCGATTACTGAAAAACAAAAGACAACAGGAGGTCTTAGCATCTAATTTATCACATAAGGAGTATCTTTTCTTTTCTGATAATTTGTATAGCTGTCATAAGACTCCCTAGGTGTAGGGCTAACACAATTTATTAGAGCCCAGAAAGCTAGTATTGAAAAGAGTCAGGGCACAGAATAATAGAAATATAACCGACTACCCTCTGCATCAGAACTTTCTAAAAGGAAGCTCAGAATTACTAAGAATGAAGCTGCCCAACAACACAGTCTGGGCCACCTGAAACCTCTTTCAATCTGTTCTCAAGGCTAGTTTAAGCCTTTGATTCCTGCATAGAAATAGCATCCCACAGTTGTCAGAGAAGCTGAAAGACAGAGAATGCAGTAACAAGCAAAGTGAGAGGAGATAAACTAGACCAACAGAAGAAAAGCAGCTACCCTTCCTGCAGGGCCCTCCATGAGGGGTCCTCTTTGCACACCCCCTTCAGGAAGCGCTCCTGTCGCAGTCTGAGTGAACGCCCTTCCTGGTTAACCACCAACAGTGGGACTCCTTTCTGCAGGATCCAGGTAGTCATCATCTCTTTGACCTCCACATTCTCCCCAAGAAAGGTGAGCTGAAATGAAAAGTGACTGTAGTTAACTCGAGACAGAGGAGAGAATACAGAGAGAGATGAGAAACTTAGGTTTTCTGGGATGCTAGAAACAAGGCAGGGGAAGGAGGAGGGGTGGTCTCAGGCTGCAGTCTCAGGGCAGAGCAACGTAGGAAGCCGATGGGGCAGCCCACCTCAGGGCTGCTCTCTGCAAGTTACCAGCAGGAGGGATGTATGTGGGAGCTTGAGAGTTAACATATGGCAGGAAAAGCCAAGAGGAAGGGCTTGAGACTGAAGTCTCTCTCCAGCTCCCTTTCAAAACAAAAAGAAAAAAAAAATACACCTCTCCCTTTTAATAATGGTGGAATCCAAAAGGCTGGTTTAAAAGAGATACGTCTGTTTTTAAGGAAACTTTAAATATTACAACAGAACAACAGCATTTCATTGTATGCATATTGAATGGAGAACAAAACCTCCAGCTTCCTAACTTCTGGTATGAATTTCTGATCACTGGATGATGCTAAATCTTCTTTTAGAAATGGTAATTTATGGGATTAGCATGACTCTTTAAAAAAAGTTTGCCTTTCTTTTTTTTCTTTCTTTTTTTTTAATGATGACTTTCTTTTCTCTTTCCTAAAGTGCACCAATAACGTCCCAGAAATAAACAAAAAGACAGGGCCTCAAGCAAGCCATTCTCTCTATTTCCAAATTTAACAGCATATTTGATTCGACATTTTTCAGAGCCCAGAGGATGCCAATACAGCAGAAACCACTCGGGAAGTTGGAGCTGAGATATTTTTAGTTAGCAGTGGGCTTGTGGGAAAGCTGAATTGTAACAACAAAAATATAGTAGTAACAGCATCATCCCCCTAAATGGCCTGAACATTCCTTCTTCAATCAGCTTTGTTTCAAGGAAAATTGTAGAATCTTTCTTCCTCTCCAGTTATTTAAAGGGACGGCTGGGTTCCTCAACAGCCCAGGGTCAGATGGGCCAGCCCTCTTTTACTTTATACGTCTCCATATACTTACTGTGTTGCTTGTCATCTTGGAATCAGAATAACAAAATCCACCAGATGTAAAATCACCTTCTAAACAACTCTATAAGACAAGAATAAAATAGCACTGCTATTTGGGCACCGACAGCTGAATATGCATATTAGACATGAACGCAGACATTTATTCGGATAGTTATATGAAAGTTTAATTCATCTAGATGTGGTAATGAGCACAGCAATTCATGAAATGGAAAAAAAAAGGGGGGGGGCATCTTCACTGTGACCATAGAAAACACACAAAAGTTTCTACATGAATTACGTGCTCCTTAGCATGTCTAGATGAATTAAATTTTCGTATATGTATTTCAAGTTTTCTAAAGAAGTTCAATGTGGTAGCATAACTATTTCAGGGATGAATCAATTTGTTGAATTTTCCTTTTGTTTCTTTCCTTTCCCCTGGGAAAGGTCCTATTTTACTCTTTTCGTGTGCATGTTACTCATGCCTCTATTTAGCATTTAGGCAACTGTGTCTAGTGGTAACTTTTCCCTATCCCATCACAAATGCCTTGGCAGTGGGGGAGATGCCTCTGCTTACCTGGCTATCCCCAGTGACTGCCACAGTAGCATATAATAGATACACTATACATTTTGAATTCAGAACTGATAATGAGACCTAAGAAAATCACCAACTTGGCAATCAGTCCTGGAATAACCAGGAGTTAATGCTCTAATGGGAACTGTAGTTGGGGAAAAATGACATACACACTGTCTAAGGCTTTCAACAGCTATTAAGTGACTTCATGAAAAACAACAACAAAGAATTCTTCTGATTTCCAACTTGCTACCATATTTCCACAAAAATAAGACCGGGTCTTATATTAATGTTTGCTCCAAAAGATGCAATAGGGCTTATGCTCAGGGGATGTCCTGAAAAATCATGCTAGGGCTTATTTTCTGGTTAGGTCTTATTTTCGGGGAAACACGGTATTGACGTTGCTATTAAAATTGACACATGTGACACAATGCTGAGTAAGGTATTTTCAGGAATTTATCATTTTCATCCTATAGTTTCATTTGACAACAGAAGGGGGTCAACTGAATTTAAGACCTATAAGGGAATGTTAGATAGGAGAATTTCCTGATAACTAGGAAGAAGGCGTGATATAATCAAAAGAATGAATACTGGATTTAGGTCAAAGGACAGATTTTAAGTACTGACTCCATCACTCATTTGGGTACAATCCTGAGCAAATCTCTCCCTTGGTGTTAATTTTCTCATCTGTAAAAATGGGGTAAGAATGCCTACCTGCCCTTCTTGATGTGGTTATAAACATGACTTGACAAAAGTTAACATAAAAGTGTTCAGAGCTGGCCTAAAAATGTCCTCTTATTGTTGGCCAAATTTCTCCTTTAATCCCCGCTCCAGCCACTGCATAAAGACAGATTCTTCCTTGTTGAAGAAAGGCTAGGTTGATAGCTACACACACATACACACATACACACACACGCACACACATGCACATGCACACACACACATGCATAGCCAAGGGAAAAGGAGAGGGATGGGAGAGAAAAGCAATGTAAAGCTTATTGTTGAGAAGTTTAGGAGGAATTGTGGAGAGAGAGCCATCTGGATCTCCTGCAGGAGGTGACGGAAATGGGTAAGGAACATTTTTATAAGTATTACTAAGGACTCTGCATTTTTATAATTTTCAAGAAATGTGAGTAAAAGATTTGAGCTACCTCATAAAGATTTTTAGTTACTTGACTTTGTTTCTTTGACTACAAAATGTAATGTAAATTTTGTGTAATGTAAATAATGTAATGTCATGTACATTATTTACATTACAAAATGTAATGTAAATAATGTGACCACATGTAATGTAAATTACACCATGAGGGTCCAGACTTGACCAGGCCACAAAAAATTCAAATGAAATTCTTTTTAAATTGTAATGTGCTATATAAATATTAAACAATATCATTGCTGTCCCTGGGACATAAGTGCTTATGAAAAGAGAGGACCTCTTCTATCTACAATGGCATAGAGTTCTTCTACCTGGAAGCATGAACTCTGCCAGCCCAATACTTCTACAAAAAATTATTTTCCTTGCAGTTGAAAATTTAAGAATATTTTCATAATTATTAGAATAGATTCATCAGAGTTTACTGGATGTTTTCTGCTCTGTCTTACCTATTACACTCCATGAATCCCAATGGCAAAGTGACCATGTGTTCTTTAATCAATCATTAGCTGTTTAGTAATCACAGTTATTGATTAGTATGCTAGTTCAATGGCATTAAAAAGCAAGAACAGCCATGATTTTTGCTCTTAAGCAAATTTTGTCATTATTATTATATCACTGTTATTATTGAACCGTAAAAACCAATAAAAGAGAACGTCACTGTGTGGAACAGATTCATCAATACACTTCTAGGTACACGGCAGAAAAACCAACCAATGAGCGCTGAAGCAGTGTGTGAGGAGGAGGTGAAATCTCAGCTAGATCTCAAAAGATGGATAGTATTTGAATTCTTGGAAAGAAGAAAGGGCGTTTCAGGTAGTAGGAACACTAGAAACAAAGACATGACAATATAGAGAGGGAGCAGGATATCTTCCTATGAGGGAAAATATATGTCTCACTCAACAGAGAATACATAAAGGAAATAAAGGGAAATAAAGTTGAACAAGTAAGGTTCAACCTTAAAATCTAGACAGATTAGGTGTTATATATAACAGGAATTAAAAAGTCATTAAAGATTTTGGGAAATGAGAGGATAAAAGTGTAGGATTAACCATAGAAGGGAAACCAAAGAGAAGGAGATCAAGTAGCCAACCCCTATAATTAACCCAGTGTGGCCTTCTGGTTTATTATGGTGCCAGAGAAAAAAACGAAGGCACTGCCGTCTATGGACCCTGGCAGTGTGGCATATGGAATAAATATTTGTTGACTGACAGTCTAACTATTTATAAACCTTCATAATTAGCCTGTCACCTTATAGGCTTAACAACAGTCTACTGTAACCCAACATATGACTTACATTTGACAGACTGTTCCACAAATCATCATTCTTAGCATTCCTAAAGCTGAACTTCTTTAAGTAGTGAATAATTCCTTTCTGAAATTTCTCCTCACTCAGGAAATCCTTGAGCATATTCAAAATACAAGCTCCCTAAAAAAAAAAAAAAAAAAAAAAAAAAAAGAAAGAAAGAAAGAACATAAAGGAAAAGGTACATATGTTTTTAAAGGAAGCTTAAATTTTATAGATCATGTGTAATATCTGAAAAATGAACAGCAAATAAAATAAAAAGTTAAACAGGTGGCAGTAACCTGGTAACAACAACTCAACCTGTTGATTTTATGAGCCTCCTTATATTTCTCCTGAAAACAGAGCTTCCACTGCCCATAGCATTTATTACCTTGTTGTAGGAAACTGCATCAAACATTTCACGTATTTGAGTAGGAGTTTTTGCTTGATTGGAGATAGGATGGGATGAATTTAATGAATCTCTTTTAATTACTTCAAAACACACGTCCAAAAAATAGTTATCCTAAATAGAGAAGAATAATTTTTTTTCAGTTTCAATTTGACACTTTTAAAGCAATAGAAAACATGCTAAGTTTAGTAAAATATTCTTTTCCCCTTTTAAAAAATTTTATTAAATTTATTGGGGTGACATTAGTTAATAAAATTATATATGTTTCAAGTGTACAGTTCTATAATACATCATCTGAATACTGTATTTTGTGCATACCACCCAAATGGTGAACACACAAATCTCCTTCCGATAATCTTAGAAGTAAGTATTCAATCAACATTCCTTACAATTGATTGTAAGTTTCTTTCCCTTTTCACCAATTTTCTACTTCATAACAGTGTAAACCCAACATTCCCTCAGACATTACATGAATGTTTACCATGCATCAAGCCTTGGATAGGGAAGGAAAACTAATGGTTCCCACTTAGTGAACACTTGCTATGTATTAGGACCTTACATCCATCATCTGCGGTCCTTTCAAAACCCTGCATGGGAGATGCATATCTGCATTTCACTAGTGAGACTACATGAAGCTTTGAGATGAAACCACAAATGCAGCACGTAGTGAATAAGAAGACTTTGAATCCATGTCTGTCTATACTGTACTAGACTAACTGCCTACCCCAAAGAACTAATTAACTTTTATTAACCACCTTAATATGTGGTGTTTAGATTCCCCTAGGCCTATAGAAAAAGACATGCATGAAGAAATCTTTCCACACATTTTGGGGAAGTGAATAGGCCCTCTGGAAAGTCTAGAGGAGTGCACCCCGAATTATGCATAGCTCAGGTTACATGGCAAGAACTCGGCACAGGACATATACCACGGGCATTGTCTTGTCCTATATCATTGTGTGTGGACAGTGATGTTCTTTCCTCTCACTGCGCATATGCCGCTGTGTATTTGGGTAATTTGAGTTCTCTGTCCAGAAATTTCTGGGTGAGGGATTTATGCTATTGTGTGCCTCCCCCAATTTGTATGTCGAAGGCTCCACCACCACTGTGTGACTGTAGGGCCTTTAAAGAAGGGATAGAGTGAAAACGAGGCTGTTCTGGTGAGTTCTAATCCAATCTGATTGGTGTTCTTATCAAAAGAGGAACTTTGGACAAAGAAACATCAGAGAAAAGACCATGTGATGATATAGCAAAAAGGAGGCTATCTGTACGCCAAGGAGAGAGGCCTCAGAAGAAACCAAGCCCACCAATACCTTGATCTCAGACTTCCAGCCTCCAGAACTATGAGAAAGTAAATTTCTGTTGCTTAAGCCTCCCAGTCTGTGGGATTTTGTCATGGCAGGCCTAGTGAACTAATACAATCTGTTTTGTACCTCAAACCAAACACCACAGGTTCAAAACCACCATGTGATTATATATTGTTTTGTCTTTAGCATTCACTAAAAATTTCAACAGTAAATTGATGATTCCTTAGGGCACATGGTATGATATACAAAAGTGGGAAACTTACAATTTGTAGCTCTGGATAGGTAGCATTAACAGAGATAAGTTCCATGTACGTTGCAAAACCCTCATTGAGCCAAATATCATTCCACCATTCCATTGTAACCAGGTTGCCAAACCACTAGGAGGTTAAAAACTCAGTGTTATTGAAAGTTAAGAAAAAAATAGAAAATTGTTGTAGCAAAAATATTATGTTAACTTCTTTCTTTTAAGTATTTCAGGCCTTTTCTCTGTCTTGACAACCCTTTTCTCTCTGCACAACTTCCTTCTACTGATTTCCCTGCCTTCTCGTCCCACCACCACATTTTTGCTTGTTTTACTTTGCTTTCTTTGGTGTCCTTATTGCCAACTTCCATTCTATCCTCTGAGTATTTCCTAACTATTAGATTTAATATTAAGAAAGAAAATAAAACGTTTTGTAGTTTTGTTCTTTCTCGTACAATAAATACAATTTCAGCTCATCCTTGATAAATGGTGATGATCTAAGGAAAAATGTAAGCCAAAACTTCCTTGGTGAAGTCAAGTCTTTACATTAAGTAGAAGGTACTTAAGCAAATCATAAGAATTCATTTAGAGCTTTCAAATTGTTACATAATATTACTGATGAGCAAATTTTGTTTTTAACCTCTGCCCTGACTTATTTCCAGGGATTAACTTGGCCACTAAAGTGACTAAAGGTCTGAGATTTTAAATATGTATATATATTCATAAGCATAAAGTAAATGTAAATGTAAATTTACCCTTGACCTATATTTTATCTGTAACACCAGTTTTAAATATTACTATTTTTCATGTACTTTTATATTTTATTTATTTGTTTAGCCTATGTGCCCAATACTGTGCACCTAGTTTATATGTTTTAGGACTGCAATCTCCAGAAGGATGGGAAACTTAAACAAAAACATTTCAAGATTCAGAAGAGCCTTGTTACAGTTATGGAGCAGAACACCTAGGGCTGTAGCTTCTAGAAACTCTTTGAGCTCTATTCCTTTTCTGATGAATCTCAGATCATTTTGCAAGTGGGCACCAATCTTTCCAAGGGCATCTATAACGAGGGACAGGTGTATCCTCAATCTGAGAAGTGGTAAACATGAGAAAGAAAGGCTGAGCTGGTTCTGGTCATTTTTTTTTTCCAGTTAAAAAGAGTGGTTTGTTTATTCATTTATTCAATGAATATCTATTGAGAACCTACTATGTTCCCGGCACCATGACATACGTTAGAAATATAAATGTATAGATTACAGCCTCTACCTCAATACAAGTGATGGAGGTCAATCATGAGACAGATAAATGCAATAAAGCATTATTGGTGCCATGATCAATGTCTATACAGGGGCAGAGAAGATTCCAGGAGGAAAGAATTAGTTCTGCTTAGCGAGTGTATAGATTACTTAGGAAATGATTCATTTCATGAGTCTTGCAAGTGGTTTTCAGGTATGTTGGGAGTGGTGTGTGCTCTAGGCAGATCAAGTAGTAGGAGCAAAAAGGCATAGAGGAACAACTCAATCTGGCATGTCCAAGAAATAGCAGGTAGTCTGGGATGGCTAAAGCTTAGGGTGCCGGTAAGAGATGAGGCTGGAGAGGTGGAGAGGGGCTACATTATGGGGGCCTTGTATGATGTGCTATGAACCCGTGACTCATCCAGTTGGGAGTCTATGCCAGGGTTTTACACAGAGGAGCAACATGGTCATATGGAGACAAAATAGTCAAGGCAAAAATTCCACTGAGGCCTGCTGCTTCAGCCTTCCACTCTGCACCTCCATGAAAGAGAAGCTATTAAAGGAAGGCTTGGAAAGTGCATTGAGCTTCAGAGGTAGAACATTTCCCTATAAACACTGGATAGAAAGATTAGGAATCCCCAGACTTAGTTAAGTGCTTTGGAGCTACCAGTGACTAATGATCAAAATGCCTAAGATGGGCCAATGGGGAGATTCTAAACCAGAGGAAGCTGCCCTAATATTCTCTGAGTACAGTGCTCAACGACTCCTGTGTAACCGGGTACTTAGTTCATTGCTTAAGAAAACAAAAACAGCTTATTATTATGGTGATGATAAAAGATAAAGGTAAAAATTAAAAATAAGAGACATTACCAGATCCTACAATGGCACAATATTTACCATCATGGTGAAAGAGAATTTCTGGGGCCCTTAATAATTCACTGTGTTACTGGGGATTTTAAAAAATGAAATAGAGTAGAAATAGCCTCTGCTATCTATAGGGCTAGTTTTACAGCTCCATATTTGCACGTCAGACAGTGTTGATAGATGGGCCTTGGAAATCTCACTGCAAGAAATGGCAGCAATACTAGTCATCACCATCAACAACTAACACTTATCGACTGCTTACTATATGACACTGCTTACTATATGACACGTCTACAGAGAAGGCACAGACACTTCTCTGTAATCTTCACAACAGTTTCAAGCGGGAAGTATTAACTTCATTTTCTAGATGAGGACACTGAGGTTTAGAGAGTCAGATAATGTATTCAAGGTCAGCAGTCTGTGATTTCTGAGACTTGAAGTACTTCCTTATGGCCATATAATCACAGGTTCCAGCTGAAAGGGAGACTGATTTTGCCCTAGATTGGAATGCCACAGTACTAGGGGGTCTAAGAAGAAACATTTTTAATAGAAATCTGTATTTGTAGAGTTTCCAGTTCTGGGTTCTATGTATCTGCCCAGTCCCCACCATTCTTTATTAAAAGACATTTGAAGGCTTTACTTTGAAGGATGTTAGAAAATACAGTGACCACTTCTCTTGTGATAAAATTCCTGTATGAGTCCCATGCTCCGGAGTTTGAGCCCTTTGGTTTGATAATCCCTAAGGTCCCCTCTAGCGGTAAAATGACGATTTTTATGTTGTTTCAGGAAGATTGGTGGTGTTCCGTATTATGCTCTTTGGGGCTGATACTAAGAGAATGCCAGGTACCTGGTGTGCTAGTTCATGGGCTATGACCCTGGTCACCCACAGCTTATCAGAAGCGGAAGAGGTCCTAGGATCAAAGAGCAGCGATGTCTCTCGATAAGTGATGAGGCCCCAGTTTTCCATGGCTCCCGATTCAAAGTCAGGAATGGCAACTAGGTCTAAGAAATAAGAACAACCACACCTGACCATTATGGCTTCCACACCAGAAGTGGGATTTGTTTCCCTGTCAAATACATTATAATCCTTTTAGTGTAATATATAAGCAGACTTTCTGAAAACATCAAGAATATCTTAACATTGTGTCTTGAAGTTGCACTGAAAATAATCAGTACCCATATCAAGTGGAATAAATTCCATCAATATAGTATTGGTTGCAGTTGAAGTAATCTATTGACATTTAACCTTTTTTTCCCCCAAAAAAAGTTCTGGATTCTGAAAATACCATGGGAGCACTACTGATAAGAAAATAATTTATTTAAAAACACTTGCATGTATTTTATATTAGTATATTGAAAATAAAAGTTATCAAATAACATCTAATATGTTTGAGATTCATCAAAAAATATAATAAATTCATTTCTACAAAAAGACAAACATATAGGATTTTAATTTCAGGAAAATGACATTAATGTTTTCTCTACTTCTTAACAAAGTCTTGGGGGAGAAAAGTAAATTTTAATCTTTAAGCAATTTGGGTATAATGTATATTAATTTATATTATATCCGTGTGTGTGTATATATCCCTTGCCAATGTAGGTTAGAAAATTTCCGGCTAATATTTAATCTTGGAATTCTTTCTTTTTATTTTGCCAGGCTATTTTGGAAGAAGTGCTGTTTGGCTGAAAAGGAAGGTAATTTTTTTTTAATTTTTTTATTTTTTTGGAGGGGAAATCAAGTGAGTCACTTGGCTTATAATTGTATTGTCTGAAATTAATACTAGTTGATTTCAGTGTATAAAAACAAATATAGTTTAACAAAATAAAACATTAAATTGGCACTAAAAAAGGTTAGTATTCATTAGCACTTCAAATGTAGGAATGAATGATTCCTTTTCTAAATTGCACTGATGCTTTTGTATTAGTTGGATTATTTCCTAAAGCCATTAAAGATGCTTACTCGTATATCTGCTCTATTTTTTCTTAAGTTGCATGCTTCTTTTCAATTAGTTTTAAAATACATTTCATATAATCTTCAAGGTTGCATTTTTCAAGAGCAGCATAAGATTGTGGATGGGTGTTATTTGATCTTTCCTTGACTTTTGACATAGAGGAGAGAAGTGGATTATGGGTAAACTGAATTTAGTATATCTGTACTAAGTGGTATATACAACTGGCACTCTGCTAATACTGTGAGACTCAGGAACTAGGTATAAGCACCTGGAGATGTCTTTTGATGGTCCCTTTTATATTCTCTTAAAAAAATTGCATAGATGTTGGGTAAAAAGGAAAGGAAGAATATAATAAGGAGTATTTCCTAACATCCCAAAGGAAAATAAATGTTTTGTCACTGTCTAAAAAGTAATCTATGTGTTATAAAATTAAGTCATAATTTTATATGTTCTGCAACATTAAAAAAATTACAATTTTTAATTTTTAAGATAGAAAATTAAAACCAAAATAGATTATGTGTATTTTCTTATATAAAGATCTGCGACTACAACATTCAAATTGCCTATTTCCTTCAAATCCTGTTTTTGCTTTTTAATCTGCCACAGTCTTATCTTCCAAACTCGATTGCGTTACAGATAACAGATGAAGGGACAGTTTTCAGCTGTTTACATAAATCTTTGGCCAAGTTTTACAAAAGATTGCTGGTCTTATACAAATAAGGTATAGAAAAATATTATATTCCAGAAAATTTATCCAATTAAATCTAATAATAAACCTAATATAAATATAAACTAAATATAAATATAAATATAAACCTAATATAAATATAAATATAAACCTAATATAAATATAAATATAAACCTAATATAAATATAAATATAAACCTAATATAAATATAAATATAAACCTAATATAAATATAAATATAAACCTAATATAAATATAAATATAAACCTAATATAAATATAAATATAAATATAAATATAAATATAAATATAAATATAAATATAAACCTAATATAAATATAAATATAAACCTAATATAAATATAAACCTAATAATAAACCTAATAAAAACTAGAGAAATGATCCACACTACTTGGGCTTCTTATAACTATTTTCTACATTCAAGAACCATCTCTGAGATACAAATTACTGCTTCCTGGGCTAAGTGAACCTCTTCAGTGCTCATTTAAATCACATATAAAGGAAAAACTCAAAGCAAGTTCTATGAGAAGAAATAAAGACAATGATGTGGAATTTGAACCTACCCAATTTTGATAGTGGATAGTTGATATCAAAGTAATTTTCATAAAAAGCAAGTAGCTTCAATGACGCTTCCAAAGCATAATGGGTTTGACTCCATTTGTCTGGGGATGCAAAGATGGACACCTGGGAAATGTCGATCAGAAGTGGTCTTTGAATGACAGCTCCTTGGCACAACTCCATTCCTAACAACCCTCACCCAACGAAAGGCAGACTGCATTTTTCAAGAAATTATTGATATATTATTACAGCATGTTGTTGATAGGGGAGAAGAGGTTCTGTAAAGCATTAAAGCAAAAGCCAGTCTTGAAAATTAGAAACAACCCTGCATCTTCTGTTACAATCCCTTCTCGAGGTACTAATCTGTAAATTTCAAGCTATGTTAACCCATGATATCATGAGAGTCCACTTGAGCTCATCACTGTCATGTACTCTGACACTTGAGAACTAGCCTTCCAAAATTATGACTACAAGCACAATTCAAGTAAAATAGAGTTTTATGAGGTGGGAAAGCCTTCAAGAACTAATTGGATCCACCCCTCTCCCCATCTAGTTTATTTTAAACTCAAAAATGCCCAAATATGTTCCTTCAATCCCCCCAAAGGAATTAGACATTCAGTGGAAAAAATAAAGTTAGATTTGGATTTTCTTGGGTTTTGAGAATAGTGCTACTTTCATTTCATGATCTGCTCTCACGCTCTGAATCAACTGAAGTCACTAGAACTTCTACAGGAAAGATATGTTAATGGCCACCATGTTTTAATGGCTTACCAGGCACTGTGCTAAATGCATACGTGTAAAATCTAATTTAATCCTCTCAACAACATTATGAAGTAGCTGCTATTATCTTCAGGAAGATTAAGTAGCTTGCTCCAAGTCACTCATGTGGAGCTGGGATGTGAATCCGAGGAAGCTGACAGCAACCTGTCCTCTGAAATAAAGTGCCATCTGACCTCTGACATCTATATCTAGTACTAGCAGACCGATGTGCAGAGATGCCATGATATGTACATAGAGACATGTTCATAATATATATCTACATATCCATAGGTATAATATGTGTGTAAATGGTAATAGCCCTTTTATAGCAATATTTCATAAGCATTACTTTATGTCTTTGAATATGTTTTTACATCGATCATTTATGTCGATCCGTTCCTGGGTCTTTGAATATGTTTTACGTTGATCAGTTACTCAGGGTAAAGAATTCTTTTTTACTTTTAATGTCTCTACTGATGTTTGCAAAAATTTATAAAATAATTATTGGTTACTGTAAATTTCTGTAAACAATACATACTCTAAAAGTTATGAAGACCTCCTCTCACTGAGGAAAAAAGTTGTAGAAAACTACTGGAAATAATGTGAATGTCCTAAAATAAGATGCTGATTAAAAAATTCTTATGGGAGCCGGCCTGGTGGCTCAGGCGGTTAGTGTTCCATGCTCCTAACTCCGTAGGCTGCTTCGATTCCCACATGGGCCAGTGGGCTCTCAACCTCAAGGTTGCCGGTTCAACTCCCACAAGGGATGGTGGGCTCCTCCCCCTACAACTAAGATTGAACACGGCACCTTGAACTGAGCTGCCACTGAGCTCCTGGATGGCTCAGTTGGTTGGAATGCGTCCTCTCAACCACAAGGTTGCCAGTTCGACTCCCGCAAGGGATGGTGGGCTGTGCCCCCTGCAACTAGCAACAGCAACTGGACCTGGAGCTGAGCTGTGCCCTTCACAATGAAGACTGAAAGAACAACAACTTGAAGCTGAATGGAACCCTCCACAACTAAGATTGAAAGGACAACAACTTGACTGGGAAAAAAAGTCCTGGAAGTACACACTGTTCCCCAATAAAGTCCTGTTCCCCTTCCCCAATAAAATCTTTAAAAAAAGAAATATTCTTATGGTACTTCTATGCCCTCCATTCAAGTACTATGCAATTATTAATATAGTATTATAGAATAATATTTAATGGCATTCCATTTTTATTGCCTATTACAGTGAAAATTGAGTTAAAACAGTCTTTTATATTAATTTATAAAAAGTATACATATATAGTATATGCTGTTGCCATATATACTGTCATACTAACATACATATAGAAAATATTTAGAAGGTGAATACTAATGTTATTAGTAATTATATCTTGGTGAAGGGAGTAATTTATTTAATTTTTACCAATCTCTAGTCTGTAAAATAAGCATGATGCTTTGATAATAAGGGAAAAAAGCTTACGAAAGTAAAGCAAAGCTCATTGGCCTCTGCATATTGTTCTGCGCTGTGTGAGAAATTAGATTGCAATCTCACCTTGACCCCTGATGAGGTTGTCCCACTCACAGACTTGAAATCACAAACTATGTAGGCTACAAGGTATGTACTCATTTTCACAGTAGTTTCAAAATGGTCTTCCAAGAGGCCTCCTTCAAGTTCGATTGTCTTAATCTACAGGAAGAAAAAAGAATCAGGATTTGAAAACTGGAGTATTTTCCAACAATGCCTATGACTTCAGCCAAGTAAGTTAGGGGACAGCCTGACATTCTGAAGGACACTTGATGCCCTTACAGGAGGAGATCAGTTCCCCCTCATAATATTCCATGGCCTCTCCTCCGTTTATTTTTTTTACCCCTGGACTTCCTCAAAGACACAATGCTTTTGGGATCCCAAAATGATGCCAAATCTTATTTTATTGCTTGAAAGCATCTTAGATGCTTCCACTTCCTGGAAATGCAATAATTTCCAAACTGGCATAAATTCAAGTTCTACACTTCTAAGGAAAAATACCAGAGAGTGGCCCCTTTCTCTTTGTTATATAATAAGTAAATCTCTGCTGCAGAAGGAAACAGGAAGCAGAACTGCACTAGACGCTTTGCATTATCTTTTGATCCTCTTATTATTTGTGTGTGAGGTAGGTGTTAGTTCACAAGTGGGAAACAGGGTCTAAGAAAAGTGCACTGAATTGCCCAGGATAACACAGTGAGTTCCACAGCGAGACCAAGATGTGCATGCGACCGTGTGACTCCAAAGACGTTGCTCATTCTTTCACTCGTTATGCGACAGCTTGAGTCATAGTCTTATTTTTATCTTTGCTTCATTGATTCAGCAATGAAAGCAGTCAGGCCAACGAGGTCATTAGTAATTTAAGCTTCTGCCTCTGTACTGAGGAAGCAAAAGTTTTAAGCCCACAGACTTGTCAGCTGCCTCTATCAAATTTACTGAATAATTACTGAGTTCTAGCTTCATTTGCTCTGGATAGCTTTTCCTGAAGACGATCGCCATCATGGTACAACACCCCTAAATACTAAGTGGATCAGATTCAGTAATCTGAAAATACCACTTTCTTCAAATTAATCATAACTTTTTGGCTAGTTTGCTCCCCTCGCCACACACACGCACACACACTAACACTCACTTTTCAACTTGTAAGGCTTGTGGCAGCACTAACCAGGGCTTACCGAGCATGTTCCGTGTTTGATTAAGATTGCAGTTTGCTTTGGTAAAGGACAATAGCATACAATATTGCCATAAACTGATAGCCTATATCAGTGACAAATATTTTTGCTATTAAATTCTGTATAATTTAATTCTACAGATTTCTATAAAAAAAATCAATTCCCAAATTCCAATAAATCCGAAGACACTAACCAAATACTCCAAGAAAGTTAGCAGTATATAAAGGGCTGTACGTTTTACCTCTGTCCAGCAAATTAATTTTGTCCAGCAATGATCTCTTTTTTCATGAGTCTGATTCAACCAGAGTTCTATGGGGACACACGCCAGCAGAGTAGAGGGTTATGGTTGGGGAGGGGGAGAAGGCATTATGATTGTAGTCTTCTGACCAAACTCTAAAACCATTTAGTCAAGTGTGTGGAGGAATAAGGAGAGGAGGGGGCAAGGCTGTGGTACTATGGGGGAATGAGAATCTGTGACACTAGACAGCTGGCGGCAGAGATGGTTAGGAGACAGATGGGCATGCCCTCTGATTTTTTCCTGCAGATAAAGATGTAGCCTATGGAGTCTGAATTTTATTCAGCAACCTAGATTGACCCATGTAGATTAACACTGCCTTAAATGAAAGTGTATGGGGTGTTTGTGTAAGTTCATCCAGGATGGTGACGTAAGCTCCAAGTATACGGCACTTGTTGCTAGACAAAGATGCTGTTTGTTGCCACGCAGCAGCCTACCCGTCTGTCTCCTTGTACCTGCCCCCAAAGAAAGGAGAGTCTCTGAGACGGATCCTTTCAGGGACCTTGCTTCACCTTTGTGTTTGCACTTCATGTCTCCCTGTTTGGTCCCCAAAAGAGGGCTGGTTAGCCAATGATGAGTAAGATTGCCCACATGGGGGACAACTCAAGCCAGGCGCAGTTGAGTGGGGACCAACAGGAGAACCCACGGGGTTTGTAGAGGTGGGCACAACCCCCCATCTTCACCAGGCTAAGGAAAGCCTCTGCCTCTGTGGCTGCATTTCTTCCCACAGCCTGCAGGGGAAGAGAGTCAATGATGTGCTCTCCATCTATTCATATGCATACAGGTTTTGTCCCTTGGGGAAGTCCATACATCCTGAGACTTACAGTTCTGCTGCCTGCAGGCAAGGGTGATTGGCTTGAATCAGTTTCCCATTATGATGTGTGGGATTCACAGATCTTAAGATTGACAAGCTTTATCTCCTTTACTTCCCCACCTAACTAATAAAAGCTAATGCATAGGCCCGATTCAGGGTGTCCAGTCCTTGAGACTGGGGGTCCCTTGGCCCTGCTTATAATCTATTATTGGCTACTGTTGTTTCTTAACCCTGCGCTGCTCTCCTCGCTCCCCACAACTCTCGTTGGGTGGGAAGCGACAGCTGTTTTCTCAATGTTGGCAGGACTCTACTTGCATATAGCAAGTGTTACCAGCAGGTGTGTGTTCCTTTAAAGAATGAGGAGGGCAAAGAAGTGCCCAAAAGATATGCTGTCTCGACCAGTGCTTTGCTGGCCCCCTCACTTCCCTTAAATCTTATATTCTTAACTAAACAAATTAAGAACTTAGTATGTGTTGCTTCTTCCCACCAGTTCGTAACCCATCTTAAGTGCTGCAACTATCATCCAGAGAGTATGATTGTAGCATTACTTTAGTTTTCCTTTTTTGGCTAACCACGAAAACCTGGGTTGGGTATGTCAATGAGAAGCAGAATGTAAAGCCAATATTTGCTAAAAATGGCATGATCCAGAGATCTGGTCCAGTCAACGGAGGCCATGCAAAGATTCAAAGATTGTATTAAATATTTTCAGTGTTCACTTATTTTTCCTAAATGTGAGAAGTTGCTGGAGGTTTCTGAAGATAGAAAATTTAAATTCTAATATAACACAGTCACAATTTATGTTTGCACCACATTTTAATTAAAAGGCTTTATGAACTGTGTTTTTACTTTACTCTCTATAACTATTCATATGAAAATTTTTATTAATAAAAAGATGCCAGGAAAAAGACTGAACTGTCCTTAAATGAACTTACTGTTGGAAAACAGACTTGGAGTTAAGGTAGCAGATAATTTTACCTGAAAATGAGAGGACCAATTAAATTGCTGTCTTTACAATCATGGAAAAACTGTGGGATATGTGCCATATGGAGTGTTGTTATTGCCACCCTTGATCTGCTCTTCCAGTGTTTCAGAGCAAACATCTTGTCCAACATTAAACAGAAATCTGGGGAAATTCAGTGTCTAGCTTCTCAACTCATGTCTCGCCATCATCCATAGAGGCCACTCACTGCAGGGCAGAGAGGAAAAGGGGGCAAGGCCACTTGCTGGCGTACAGGGCCACTTACCTGGTTGCTTTCTGTGCTGCTCATCCTACTGAAACACTGTCAGGAGAGCCTCTATTTTTGTCCTACTTTCCAAACTACAATAGGGAAATACTTTACATTGTGTTCAATAATACAAGTGGCAAGCACATCATTAGTGAGGAAATATCAAATGAAGACCATGGTCTACTGTGTCTTTCAGAGTCTCTGCATTTTGAGTATAAATAGGAGCCAAATTAAAATGTTCAAAGGTTTCATTCAACTTAAAAAGTATATAACCACAATAAATAATTTTCATAAATAATCTTAAGAACTACCTATGGAACTTTAAAAAAAAATGGAGTCTCTATATCCTTACCATTCCAAATGCGGTCCCCTGGACCAGTAGCGGGGGCATCACCGGGGAGCATGTTAAAAAGTCAGAATGTTGGGCCTTACCCCAAGATTGACTGAATCAGAACCTGAATTTAACAAGATCCTCAGATAATTGATCTGAATATTAAAGTCTGAGAAGTACTGCTCTACATGATTCTGAATTTCATCACTAGCCAAGTAATACTGATTTAAAAGAACAATGTTTCTACATGAACACAAAGAAACTACAAATCACTTTTTTGTTTTGTTTTGTTTGTTTGTTTAAAAAAAACGACTTCTGGAGAAACAATGCCTCAAATAGAGTGATGTTAAAAATCTAGAAATTTTATCCATCTACATATTGTTATATATATGTAGATGGAAAAACACATTAATGGCTGAAATCCTAAAAGCAAAGGAAATATTTTAAAAAGCAACACAATGAAGACCAAAGCTCAACTTGACAATGATTCCCCAGTATTTGTGAAAGTGGCAATACCTTTGGCATATTGGATAGTGCAATGTGTCTTCTCTCTCTTCTTATCTTGATGGAAAAGTTGGCTTTGAATAATGGTTCATCAAAGCAAGGAAAAGCCATTCGCGCCTCAGTAGGCTCAAAATCTGTTACTGCAATTGTTCTGTGAAAAGAAGAATCACCCCCAGCCAGAATACACAAGTGAACCCAAGAAAAAAAATGAATTTGTACCTTGAGAACACATCTTATCAAGCCTAGAGGTGACGTATTTGATTTCTCAAACTATAACCTCAGAGAATCCAGGCTTTCTTTTTGGGGGTGGGGGGAAGAAGGTAAGATTTTGTTTAGTAGCTGTCAGTTGTGAATGCATGGCGATGCGCCCTCTACTTACGTGATCTCCTTCATACTCGCTGCAGATATGGATATGAAAGCTCAGGGAATTGGAGTGACCTTGCCAGGATCCTTAGCTAGTAAATTCAATAGCTCAGATAGGCATGCCCAGTCCATTTGAGTTCAAAATTCACTAGGAAATTAGTAGTTCAGTACCATCTCTTAATCTGTGGGGACCTCAGTCAGACATTCTAATAATAGTGAATATGGGAATGTCTTGGGGTGTGTTCCCAGGAAGCAGACCCTGATTTATTAAGAACATGCTGTCAAGAGAAAAGGGAATGAGGGAAGCAAAACAGGGAAGGAAAGAAGCCAGGCCAGGTCCTAGCTTCAGCCTGACCCACAGGGAGCTCTGGAATGGAGGCTCCACCTTCAAGTTTTCCCCTACTGAAGCTGGGCGTTCATAGTCCTGTACCACAGTTAGCTAAGTGTCTCCATGAGGGGCCTAGGTCCTAGCCACTTCTAGCTTTCCCTGCCTGCTAGTAAAGCAGCTCCAATCTTCAGACTAGAACACATAGTTATAGTCAAATCTCTATGTCACATCACCTTGATAATGCCTGAAATTGTATAATTACAGATTTATCCTTTGGACTTACGAAGTGCATCTGGAGAGCAGATTTTGATTGGAGAAGAAGGGGAGAATGGAAAGTTCAGGGTCAGATAAAGAGAGAGAAAAGCCAGAAGGGAAAAAAGAGAAGCTGTCAGGATAATTTTGCCTCAATTTCCTTTATTTCTATCATTCGGACTGGAAAAGCGAGGCTGGGTATCTAAATAATGTGCTCGGGGACTCAAGGTTTTATTTGGATTTGGGTAGCAGGTCCTACAAATGTAAAGGAATTCCAAATGATAGGGATAAGTTTTCACTAACGTGAAATTTTAGTTATAGTAAGTCTACATAGAAAAGAAAAAAAAAAAAGACTTTTTTTGCTACAGATACCATTAATTTTAGTTGCATATGCCAAGTAGTGACTTCCTGTTTCTCAAAGAAATATTGTTGACTGAATTATTTTTGTATTTTAGGTTAAGTTGCATGTTTGTAGTGTGTGTGTGTGTATGTGAGAAAGAGACCCCATATGACTCTGTTGTCGTTTTGTAAATCATCCTACATGTTAGACCTACTAGATGACTGAGTATGAGAAGAGCTGGCTAATTAATCATAACAAGAGTCAGAAATAGCCTATAGTTCATTATGGGAGGCATGCTGGAAGTCCTCCAGCTGTAATTACACCAAAAAATCTTTCCCTCCATTCTCCCACATCTCCCAAAATGATATCCTTAAAAAAATATTTTCTTTAGATAGAGCCTTTGTCACTTGAAAAAAATGAAAAGAAAAAAAAAGTCATCACTGGTCACATGGTTGCCTGAGTGGGAAGAAACTGATGAGTTTTCTATCCAGTACTATGTTGGACCTGAGAACAGGCCCCTAAGAATTGAGACTGCAATGAGGGGAAGCATCCCTAAGGGGAGGGGGAAAGAAAGGAGCCTGGGGAAGGGCTGTCCTAAGTGGACTGGGAGTGTGGAGTGGGTGCCTGAGCTCCCAGAGTGCAGTGAATATCTAAGGTGGGGAAAGAAAGAGGAGGTTTGTAGCAGACACTGCTAAAGTTGCCTGCTAAGATCTATTCCCCTTCTTCAGTTCCAATAGAATCCTGATTTTGTTTAGGAAGACGATGCGTCTAGATAAACAAATCACTTCTTTAAACTCCCTTACAACTTGGTGGGCATATGACTCTCTGTGGCTTAGGTGAAATCATTGAATGGGAAAGCTTTGTAAAAAGAATCAGACTCAGCTGGAATGTTTCTGTTTGCCTTTTTTCTCCTTACCCCCACCCCCGCCCCATGTCCCCCTTCTTCCTGCCTGGAATGTGGACTGGATGCCTAGACGTGCAAAATATTATCTTGTGTTAGGAGGAAAGCCATATGCCAAGGGTGTTAGGAGGAAAGCCATATGCCAAGGGTAGCTTGGCAGAAAGATAGAAGGAGCCTGGGTCTTGGATAACACCGAGAAGCACTGCAGCAAGCCTGAGCTGCCCTACTTCTGGACTTCCTGTTGCATGAGAAAAATAACCCCTTCTGTGTTAAGCCTTTGTACTGAGGTTTCTCTAACTGGCAACTGAACACAACTGGTACAAAGTAGTAGAGCACTGAAACCAGGCTCTTCTCCCCTCCCAGATGGATCCCAGTGCTGGACGACCAAATCACCCACTCTGACTCCTCTCTTCCTCTTACCTCACGTTACCAATGTGTCAGCAAATTCTGCCTGTTTTAACCTTCAGAAGAAATGCCACGTTCAATCACTTCATTCCACAAGCACCACCACTCGCTCTGGCCCACGCTCTAGTCATTTCTTGCCTAAACTGCTGCAGTGACCTCCTAAATGATTACTGCTCTTCTACTTTTTCCTCTCTATAAGGGATCTTCAACACACACTTGATCTTTATAAGCACAGATCAGATCAGAACCTTCCAATGACTTCCCATTGCACTGGAGTAAAAGCCTGAACTCCTTACAAAAGGCTCTAAGTCTGCATGATCTGATCCCTTCCAACTCTGCTTCTCTCCCTTGCCTGTACACTTCATGCCACACTGACCTCCTTTTCTCAATCAGTCCTGCCTTACAGCCTTTGCACTTGCTGCTCCCTCTCCTGGGAACACTTTGCCCTAAAATGTCCTCATGATTGTCTTTCTCTCTTCTAAGTTAGGTCTCAGTTTAAATGCACCTTCTTGACAAGGAATTCCCTGACCACTCAGCGAAATTAGTCCCAGTTCCCAGCTACACTTACTCTCTATCACAGCACCTGTTTTATTTCCTTCATAGCATTTATCACTTATCTTGTCCATATCTCAACACTATGCACTCAGTGTCTAGAACAGTGTCAGGCACATAGTATGTGCTCAATAAACACGAGCTGATCAAATACACCATATTTCTCAATTCTCCAAACAGACTTGCTCCTGCCACCTGGATTTGAGTCAGGCTGTTTCCTGGGTCACCTACATACTTACCTTTCTTCTCTCTCAACACCAAATCTCACATTTTTTTCTGATCTCAGATCGAGGCTCACCTCCTTTGAGAAGCCTTCCCTGTTTCAGCTCTCTCTACACTGTAGCACATAAACATATCTGTCTTATCACAGTCATATACTGGCCTCTCCTCCAAGTTATTCTCCGCCAGCTGTTTGTACCTCTGCATTCTGTGTTCCCAGCTTTCCTGTGATTTCCTTCAGTGATGGTAGAGCTTCTCCTTCTTCCCAGTTTCCCACAGTTTATTGGGCTTTTAATAATTGACCACTGAAGCATGCTCCTGGCAGAGATGTAACACATAAGGAAAATATAACAAGAAACTGTAAACAGCTGAAGCAATGTCTTACCTTGTTTCACCATCAAGTGTTTTGAACGTGCTTTTATAAAACCCTTCAAAACCATCAGCTAACTTGGCCTGGAAGTCAATCACCACATGATATCTCAGGTCAGCCATAAGTTTCTCTGGAACTAGCAGTGCAATTTGTTGATGAGCAGGATAACTCAAAACATTCAGCTTTTTCCCTGGTTTCCTGTATCTCAAATCTTCCTCTGACTGAAGAGCGGCATTCATGATTTCAAGATCTTTGCTGTGCAAGATGATAAATTGCGTGGCATCTCTGACTAAGACTTCAATCTTCTCAGATGCAACAAAGTCCAGGGAGGTGAGATTTGGATGGACAAAAAGGTCATAGTGGAGGGGAATGACCATACTGGGGAGCCTTAGCTCCCGCCAAGGAAATGGTTCTCCATTGGTAGCCACTGGGAAAGCCCCAGGGTGCTTATTGAACTGATCACTAGGTGCCATTGAGAATAGAGAACAAATGCATACTTGGGGCAGGATGATTACTGAGCAGTAAAATCCTGTGTAAATATTAAATACGTGTTTTCTGTGTGGATTAACCATTGCAAAAGAATGGAATACTAAATTTATTCTCTAGAAGACAAGTACTATCCAGACTAAATCTCGAAGTTCTTCACAGCACCATATTGCCTCCAATTATGTCACACAGGATTTGAACAATGTTTTAATAAATTGATTTAATCTAGAAAGAAAAAGAAAACATTTATAGCATGAAGAAAAAGATTTCAATTCATAAATAAAACCTTTAAAAAAAGGATATATGTGAATAGGGAAAACCTGCTCTCTGTCAGAATCAGGTCAAGTATACATAAAATAAACTAATAAAGCTATCATCTGGTTATTACAGAAAAAAAATTCTTTAGAGCTCAAATGAAAGTAACAAATTCCCTCTGTATTCCTATGCAATGAGCAGAAGGTAACTGTAAATTCATTGCATGTTGAACGTTTCTAACATTTGGCTACATCATTTTAAATGGACACCTGAAAGTGAACTGCTCAGGCGTCTCTATTTTGTCTTAATAAGTCACAAAGAATACTCTATATTCTTTGGATACCAGACGTTATTATTAATGGCATTGAATTTCACCTCTTTCAACAAATAGCATCATCTGAATGGCCTTATTCCATGGCTACTGGTATAAAGGTTGCTGGTCTAGCTAGATGTTTACCTTGGATTATTTCCAATATGTCAAAAACTATGGAAATAAAATTTGAATTTATAATATTCTGAGAATATTTTTAAAAATTGTTTTGGTCCTCGCCACCTTAGGCTACCTTGAAAATATAACTTAAACTGAATTCACTGTCTCTGTTTTAGAATTATGACGATTTCTTCTTATTAGAAGGGTAAAGCTACCAAACAGGAAATTAGGACAAAGATTATAATTACTATAGGTGAGTCAACTCTAATCCCACCCTGCCTCCTGCCTCTATCTACCTCCTCCCTGCTCCAACTTAAGCCCGTGAATGGTTTCCTTTTCTTTTCTTTTTTATCATTAACAAGTTCTTCAGAATCAATTATCTGAACAATTACTTCAATTTTCCAATTTGCAATATTAATACAGATCAACAGATATTGTTAAAGGAAAAAAGAAAAAGAACACAATAATTGTTAAATAACGATCCCCTCTTTTTAAGACAAGCATTAAATTATAGTTACCAAATCTCAATGTTCTGAACCTCTGATAAACAAAACTAAAATTGGTCTATTAGCTTAAATTTCTGATGGTTTGAAAAATGAAATTTCTTGTTTGTTAGGTCCGGGGCTTGGGAATCAAAGTGCCTGGATTTCAATACTAGCTCCTTCACACTTACCTGTGTGATCTGAGGTAAATTTCTGATTTTTTGAGCACTGGTTTCCTGACCTTAAAATAGTGTAATAATTATACCATCCTCACAATGCAAGGATTAAATGAAATAATTCATGGGAAGAATTTGGCACAGCCCAGCAACTAGCATATAGGAAGGATGTAATAAATGTTGAATATTGCATTACTATTGTGGCTATTATAACTTGCATTCTCTGGCCTAAATTAAGAAGTATTTCTGCCCCAACTTGTAACAAACATACCCCAAAAAAGGTGTATTTTTTGGATAAGAGTGGAGAGAAAGGCCTTGATATTTATTCATATAGCCTTTAACCTTAGAACTGGGAAGGACTTTAAAGGTCAACTAGTATAAGTCCTTAGTGTCCAGATAAAGAGACTGAGGGGGAGTGACTTTCCCAAAGTCACATGGGAAATCTGAAGCAGAATCAGTATTAAAACCTTTGACCCTTGGTCTGATGGCCTTTTCCATTGTACTAAAGGCACACTGCACTGTGTCTTTAGTAACATTGCAGGGAACCAATTGTCCTGGGATTAAAGACACAAGAATTGCAACAAACGTTTGGGAGAGGCTGACAGATCCCCAAAAGAGAACGAATCAGTTAAGCAGAAAGATTCTCAAATCAAGTCCCATCTTTCACTGCACACACTTTCCAGTACAGTAGTGCCAGATTCAGCCCCTTCCCCCCATAGCCTCCCCTTAGATTACAATACAGCAGTTTATACCTTCAGTTATGGTCATTACTCTCACTGAAAACTCTTAAAGACAAATTCAAGAGAAATGTTAATGTATTACCTTAATCCACGTTGTTGCAGGTCTGAATGGAGAAGTTATTTTTGCTTTCACTTTCTGTTTGGTACTCCGGAACTTTGCATTCTTCCTGATTATAGCACGAGCTGGTTCTTGATCACCTAAGTATAAACAGGGCTTAGCACAACACGTTTAGTTCAGAAAACAAAGAAGCTAACGAGTGGCTTCAGAGTGAAAGCCACAGCAGCATTTCAGTGGCTGCCGCTCCTACTGTTTTATCTTCCTCATCCCTTATCCCCTTGTGTAAAGCCTTCAGAACCTAGCTTGTGCTTTTTCGTGCTGAGTTATTAAGGACATGATCTTGAATTCCTCACTGCTCTGTGCACCTATTGCCACTGACCTCTGTCCATTCACCCTTGAAAAGGTAACTCCAGTGACTTCCCACTCAGCGTCTATGGCCTTTATCAGAGGAGATTATCCTTATCTTGTCCATGTCTGTAACCTCTTGCCTCTTGGACATAAAGGAATTGTATCCCACTCGTCTCTCCATTTCTTTTTATCTGCCAGGTTGAGCTGGGCATCTTTTTCTTCACCACCCTAAGTATGGGCCTTCCACAAAGAAAGGAATATGTCCCTTCCGCCTCTACCCTCTGCTCTTTTCTCTGTACTCTTCCTTGGAGATCACGTTCAAGTGCAGCTAGCTCTCATGTATCCTCCCTCATCCCACATTTTTCTCTCCTGATCTTTCCTTCTGTGGTTCTGCGGCTGCCATCCCAGCAGCTCGGTGGATTGTCTTTACATGGATGTGTTGCCAACATCTCCAACAGTTGTTGAGATGTTGCCCCAGATAAATTGCTTTCCCAGATCAGTGCATTTTGCTTTAACTTCATCTGCTTCAAGCCTTCCTCCATGATCTATGATTGGGCCATATAATTCTTTTGAGTCTGCCTCTCTCCAGTTTCTTATCAAGTCCTGTTGATTGTTTCTTTTTAATCTCCTTTTATCCAATTAAAAAAAAATGTCCCATAGTCATTAAATTAGTCCAGATCCTCATCGCTCCCCATAAAGGCCTTCAAACGAATCTTCTCAAAGCCCGCTCCTGCAGCCCACTCGCACGGTGCCAGCAAATCCACCCTTTCCCCTGCTGTTTGATCATGCCGCACCCCCTGTTCAAAACCTTTCCAAGGTTTTCCTCTGTTTACACAGACAGGCAGGGCCCTGTGGAGCGATCATGGATGGCCAGCTGGACCACGTGAAGTCTCTCATGCTCTGGCTGGTTGTTTTGTTTATATCCTAGCGCATTAAAGAGCAATGCACCCACACACATGTTATTCTGAAGTGAAATACAACAACCTTGGCTCTTATTGTTTTACAGACCCTCTTTCATGCACAGGTATTACCTGCCTTGGCCTGCTGGGCATTTGAGTTTGAGAACTATGCTTTGGCTTAACGTTCAAATGCTTCTATGATTAGGTCCTATGTAATTCTCAAGCCTTAACTTCTTTTCTGTTTCTATATTTTTATCATTTCAACCTGTTTAAACAATGTGATAAAGCAGAAGATGTAAAAAGGAAGGAGGTACGCTTTACCTCTAGCCAGGGGCACAAAGCTGAGTGAGGTCTCTCAGAGTGGCGTTTTGTGAAATTCGGGGGGCACCGTGGGGTGGATGGGAAACAGGTGAATGGGGAAAAGGGGACAAACAGAAGGAGGGCAATTCTTAGAAATCTTGGAAATCTAATCTTAGAATTCTTAGAAATCTAATTCTGCAGCAGGGGACGGAAAAGGTGAAGGAGGTGTAGGAAGCCGGTAGTTCCAGCTTCCAACGTGGTGGAAGTTCCACAACGTTCCTTGTCACAGGACCTGGCTCAGCTGTGTGTGTGTGTCTGTGTCTGTGTGTTTGTGAGTTCTCAGAATTCTCCCTTGCCCCACAGAACAGAAATGATGATGGAGAGTAAGGAAACAGGCTGATGGGATTGAGCTACAGAATACTAGAAGTGAAAGATGAGTAGGATCCTTGTGACTTCATAGCTTACTATGTAAAACTATTTTTCACCAAAGGTGTTTTTAGCTTCTCCTGATAAGAGAACAAGCTTTGGGATGTTCGTTGCTTGGGGAATTCACATGTCTCACTCTTTCACTTCATCCTGGTCTTCTGAACCGTCTCTTACTCAGAAAGACTCTCTTACAGTAGCATTCCTTCCTAACTCCACCCATGCCACCACTCAGTGTCTATTTCCTTAGCCTGCTTTGTTTCTTTCTTCTTAGCATGTACCAACTCCTGAGACTTCACTATGTATGTGTTTGTTTTATCTCCCCACTAGAACACATACTCCTTGCTGGCAGGAATTTGTCTGCTTTGCTCACCACTGAATGCCCATAATCTAGAGGAGAGCCAGTATATTAGAGACCCTCAGGAAATATCTGCTGAATGGGTGAATGCATTTTCCATATTTTTAATTTTTTTATTTTTTTTTCTTTTCTGATTGCTTTTTACTAGCTCCGTATGTCAGGCTAATCAAGGAAATTTCCATTTCCAGGTGAGCCCAGTGTCCCCTCATCTTTACTGAGGCTGCCACTCGATGTGTAATACATCTGTCTCAGTTTCCCCTGTGTAAACCAATTCTTTCAAGGCCAATGTCACCTCCAGGAAGCCATTTTGGAAGTGACACCTACTGCCTTTCCAGTCCCTGACTGTAAGCATTTCTTTAGTCAGTTCTACTGGCCCTTATCTTGTGCTAAGATGTTTGTGCTTCATGTTCTTTCTTACATTATCAGTTCCTGAAGGCTAGGGTCCAAACACCATGCTGCCACCTCTTTCCAGCACGTCTCAAAGTGTTGTGCACCTTATAGGCCCTGAACAAACAGGCGACAATGAATGAGTTAAAATGATTTTTCCAAAGAGTTGAAACTGACTTATTTGTAAAAATGTTCAAAGATTTTTAGTATTTTTTCCCTTTTTAAAAAATTTTCAATTATAGTTGACATTCCATATTATTTTATATTAGTTTCAGGTGTACAGAGCAGTGGTTAGACGTAATTTATGTAGTGATACCCCTGATAAGTCTAGTACCCACTTGGCACTATACATATTATTGTTATAGTTATTATGATATTATTGACTGTATTCCCTATGCTGTACTTTACATCCCTGTGACTATTTTGTAACTACCAATTTGTACTTCTTAATCCCTTCCCCTTTTTCACTCATTCCTAACCTCCTCCCATCTGGGAACTATCAGTTTGTTTTCTGTATCTATGAGTCTGTTTGTGGGTTTGTTTGTTTGTTTTGTTCTTTAGATTCCACATATAAATGAGATATTTGTCTTTCTCTGCCAGACATATTTCACTTAGTTTTTAATGGAAAATTTCTCAAATATATTACAAATATTTCCATCCTCTTAGGGTGCTCCCAATAGATTTAAATCTCAGTGACTTACGTTTGTTTTCTGCTTTTTTCTTTTATTATTACAAATTTGACCTAGAATCAAGAGAATTGGACTGAATGTCATCCTCTTAAAATAAGTTACTTCCTCATTTCCAAATTAGAAGCAATAATAATTTCCTTAATTATTAATTATTACAGAGGATTATTGTCAATCTCAGAATGAATTTGAGATGATTCATATGTGAAAAGTGTAAATTTTTTTATAACCTTTAAAGTTCTTTACATGCATTAGTCACCTTTCCATTAATGGTCATCAGTGATTATGATATGTTGTAATAAAGTGCTGCCCTTGGGGCAAATGAGATTTAATAAACAACCACATGTTGCCATATATTTTAAAATTCTTATGAGTACTATACATAGTTTATTTCAGTTTCTCCATTATCATCAAATTGTTATTAACTTCTCTGTTTTTACTCATCTATTCCCAACCTCCACCCTAGACCTGTTTTAAAATTGTTTCTTTTTAAGTGCTGCGAGCTGACAAATTAGCAAACAAAGCTAGTTGGACATGATTTCAGGTGGCAAGACCAGGATACACAAAATAATAAAAAGCCTCCTGACACATGAAACATTACAAAAACCCCTTAACCCTTTTGCTGTTGAATTTCTCCTCTTAACATAGACATGAGTGGTCTTTGTCCCTGCTAGATGCTAGCACTCTGAGTACCCATCTAGCTTATAGTTCTGAAAACCATTTCCTCCTCTCTGCCCTCCATTTCCTTTCAAAAGGATCTCTGAAAAATTTTTTGAAAGTACTTCACAGAATTATTGTTATGCTTCTGCACATTTTCAAATAAAATAGAGGCAGAGTCTATAATATGGTTTAAAATGTCTTAATTTGAAAAAAGATAGTTTCTGATCATACAAACAACCGGGGCCTATGCAAAATATGAGGGGGGAAGGAAGTGACAGAATTCACACAGCAAATGCATAGATTTATTTATTTTAAAAAGACTTTTGTTAAAATGTAGCTAATATATAATACTATGTTAGTACACTATATTAGGTGTACACCATAGTCATGCAGCATTTATATATCGAAAGAAGTCGGTAGCTCCTTTTAAACTCATTCAGTTTCAGCGGAAAATTAAAATAGCATAATGTCAGAATTTTAAGTCAGTAACTAACTAACAGGAAGGGGATTTTTCAAGCATTGTTATCTTTAGCATGCCTTTCACAACATTTACTAGAAATGAAAACAGAAGAATGCGACAATAAAAATCTCATATTGTGAACGTAGAACAGAATACTAAGCAAACATAACATTAGACAACTGAAATTGCATCATATTTAAATTTTTTATATAATAGTTAAATGACAAGTTCTGGTGCTTTTGTCGTTTTTCAGTTAAAGATTACCTGAATAACTGATGACACATTTTCAAACAGGAAACATGCTTACAAAATTAACCAGACTGATTCTGAGCTTGTTGAATACTTTATTTGGAAGGGAAATGTTTATGCTTCCAACTGATATAGCTGACTGATTAAACCGAATGAATATTGCTTGGCTTCCCACTACTTAAAGATTTATTTTCAAAGTCTGTGAGAACTTCCACTCTGGTCTGACAGAGCAAGGACTGGGATTTATCCTCTCACTTGAAACAACCAAAAAATATATATATATATATGTTGAGTAAATTAATTCCTCTTACCTAAGTTATTAATTAACTCTTACCTAAGAGGAAATAGAGGCTTTCTCTTTCTATTGATGTTCTTTGTACCTTCCTGAAGCCAATACTTCATATAAAATTAACCAGTGTAGGTAGACTAGGGGATGACAAGTACATCTTTTTAAACAAACTGTTATTAACTAGAGAAGCCATGGATTATAATCTTAAGGCCATTTATGTGCATTTTAACACTTGGCTCTCTGAATGTCACTGAAATTAGCAAAATAGACTGGTTGCTTTATCCTCAGAGCAAAGCCATGTTGAGTAACCTCTGTTAAGGATTTAAATTCCACATCAGTGTCATCTGGTTGCCAAACAGAACAAACTCTCTTGAGAGGAGAGCAAAAGTAGAGGAGCTTCATCTAGTGGTGACAGTTTTAACTGCAGAGTCATATGTCACAGTACTAAGACTTTATACAAACATCATACAATCCAAAAAGCTATTAAATACGCTCATGTAATATACAGCCCAGACCTAGGATAGTCAGATTTATAGGTAGGTTTGGATTTCTGATACATGAAGTTGAGGAGTCAGAACTCATAGGATTCCATTACTAACTCTAATTTGCTTGTATAACTATGCTTTGGAAAAATACAGCCTTCATTGTATCAGCAGGGACATTAGAAATGGAGGAATTGGCCCTTCCCCAAATCTATCCCGTTTGGGTGCTTTAAAGTTAATCACATTTTTTTAAATAGAGAATTTTCTACAAGATGCAGCTCTTGAGTGATTTTTCTGTGGCTGGAAGAATATTCCGAGAACTCCTCCATTGTTTGGATAGATATTAGGGCAATTGAAGAAGTAGCATATCAGTTCGATGGGAAAGAACCCAGAATGCTTTAGGAACCAAAGCCTCATCATATCAATTTTACCTGTTAATTATTGACTAAAAGATCATAGAAAGAATTCTAGAACACAAAAGGTAAAAAACTAAAATAAAGTTTTGGAACAAATCCAGGATTTGTTCTTAATGTTTTTAGCTCTTTGCTCAGTTCCCAAATCTTTCGATTTGCCTTGGATTTGCATATATCTATCAATAAGATGTCCACATACATATTTCTATAAAATGAACCTCTGACAAGAAAATATTTATAGTTTAACCTATGCCTAAGTAAATCACTTTGAAAAAAATAGTATTCTTCCCTCGTTCACCCTATCAAATCTTTCCAATGTTCTAAGGAAATTACTACTGCACTTGCATCTTTAAGAGACCCCAATCCAAAGCCTCAGATATAATACTGAAAAGCAGAATTCTTTTTCAAAGCATTGTATCCCCCCCCAGGGTTTATATAACTCTTTTATAATTAATTGACTTTTAACATTTGCTTTTTAATTATATTTTGTGAAAAATAACCTTCAACTCTCCTACCAGGCTGAAATAAGACTTCTGTTTATCATACGCTAGAACATTTCTGTGCAATTTGTGCCCAATTGTTGTACACAAAGGTAGCAAAGTAAACCTGAGACTTTTCCACTATTATCTTTTCTGTACTGAGAAACACTGTCAATATGCATTCATTTTCCTTGAAGTGCTCACGTTGAGTGTTACGGTTAACGAAAAAGGAAGCCGATCTAAGGGCAAACATACATTCACAGCTTTGATATGTTCGGCATAAGTTAAATAACAGGCAGCTTAGCTATTGTATTAATAATAAGAAATCTTATTGCTTTAGAGGTAACAGTGTCAAATAACTACCAAACCTTACTTCAATACAGGTGAAGGTGGCAACATTATTCATTTAACAGATGTTGATTGTTTATACATTTTGGCAAAATGCCACATTAGGTGCTGCCAGGGAATGATACACTTCTTGCCCCTGTTTGAAGCATGTTGTATGTATGTAAATTTGAATATGTGTGTGAATGTATCCACCTTTTAAAAATCGCCATAATATATGCACATAGTAAAAAAATCAAATAGTAGAAAAGTTACGATAAAAAGCAAGAGAATTTCCCCCTATACCTCCTTATTCCCAGAAACAACCATTTGTAAGCTTTTTTATTTTGTTTTCTGCAGTTATTTCCCTATCTAAATAATATTTTGGACCACAGTACCTTAAAATTGGATCTATTAACTTTCTGGTTTGAAATATGAAGATTTAGTTCATTTCTACTTTCCCTAATTTCCCCTTCTATTCCAAGTTTTTTTTATGACTTTCATTTTAGCTGCTCTGTTGCCTTTATATCTTTATACAATACATGTAAACCTTCTGATTCCTTTTCTGATTCCATCAACTTCAGACAATATCTCTTCATGCTTGCATATGTAAGATAACAATGACTAAAATTTATTGGGTATTTACTATGTGCCAGACACTGTTCTAAGTATTTTACATGAACTATCTTATTTAGTCTTTATAGCAACCCTAATTTACAGGTGAGCAAACTAAGATGTGAGGGGTGGGGGATGGCTTGCATAAGGTCACAAGGTCAGTAAGGTGACAGAGGGACCAGCAAGTCTGAATCCAGACCCACAAAGCTCCATTGCTTCCCACTGAGGATATTAGCGACCCCTCCTTCTCCTCCCCACTGCCACTCCCATCTTCTATCAACCAGACCTTCACTTTCACAATGTTAAGATAAATAATATTTATAATCTGTCATGTAATCATTTAAACGTTCTGTTCTCTCTTTTTTTATATAGGTCAGTTCTAAAAGTTGAAGATCAGTAAGGACAGTTACATATTGTGACTACGTAAATATTCCCAGGAGAACCAAGACATGTGCTAAGTTTACATTTCCTTCTCTGTCTCCCCAAATATCTGAAGTCCTTTCTTGATTCATTCTTCATTCATTTCTTCCTTTATGCACACCAGAAATATTTTTGAAAGCTTATTAAGTGTTAGGAATTGGGGAGGAGAGGCTGAGATAAATACAACGAGAAATCACATGCCTCTGCCTCAGGAATTTAAAGGACAGGATTTATAGTATACCTGAGGTCATGGAGGGATTTGAGAAGAAGAGGGAACAGCAACTGGGCCTTAAAGAATGATGAGAATTTGAAAAGGGGAAGAGGGCACATGAGGAAGTGGTACTAAAGGAGCAAAGTGATCAAGATGAGATTTTTTTTTTTTTTGGAAAGAGATGAGATTTTTAAATTGCCCTCTTTGAATCAGGGTTTTGCAGTGGAGAAGAGTGGCAGCTATGATTAGATCCTGGTCATATGCGACCTGAAGAACTGTTAAGAATTTCCACATGGAAATCAGTGATTAGAAATGTGAGCAGATATTCATGAGAAGTTCAGGGTTGAAAATCACGTAAAATGTCAACAAAGTCATGACAGTGGATGAGTCTGAAAAGAAAAAAAATACAGATCAAGAAGAGGAAGGAACATTTAGGGGGACAAAGAAAAGAAAACAAGCTGAAGAAGCTCTACAGGAAGTATTATCCAAAGCTTCTGCCCTTGGGACACCTTAATTATAAACTTTCTTCTTTTTTGTACATGAAAATAAAGGAAATGCTTTAGGAATTTTAACTCAAAACTGTAAAGATCATCATAGACCTCTAGGATGTTATAGCAGCACTGAAACTCAGTAGCCAAAGGTCTCCCTCCTTGAATGACAGCTGTGTGTGCTACAGGCATGTTATACAAACAAATAGAAGAAATAGTTATGGGCTCTAGCCTTTCAGCTCCATCCAGGGCATTTTCCATGTTACCATGCAGCTAGAGTGACATTGAGGCACAGATTGTCCCCATTCTGGAAAGATATGAGCAGGGAACTCTACCCATAGAGGAGAAGATCCATCCCTCTTGGTTCAGCTAATTTGGTATCTCAGAACAGTCTGGAAGCCAGAGGCAGCACTCTAGCCAACAGAACTGTTCCTTCAACTCAACATGCACTTGTGTGGCTCAGAGACCCAATGCAGCAAACATCCAATACCTAATAAGCCAGGCTCTGTGCTAGTCACTGAAGGTACAGAGATGAATAGAGTATGTCTGATGTCCCTGGTGGTTGGGGAGGAGTGGGGGGCGGGAGGGTTGCTGTTCTAACATGAGTTTCACCTTTTTTATTTCAAAGTGCAGCAGCCAATAATATGTTTTGAAGGAACAATCTTCAAAGCCAGGCTTCTTAGAATTCTTTTGTGGCAGATATTGTTTGACTTTTATGTAAACCAAGGACGCAGGGAAGTTTGAAAATGATGAGAATATCTTGCTTCCTTCCACATTGTTATTCTTTGTTTTCTCACTTTTATTCCCTTGCTGGTCTTCTATTCTGGGCATACGATATTAGCTATATTGACTATTTTCATACCATGATTAATCTAAGTTAGGGGGTTTTCTGTGGGCTCTACTAAGGCAACATGTATAACATGTGAAATGCTGGCATGGGGGAGCCTTGCTATGCAACATAAATTTAGTTAACTTTGTAATTCAAGACAAGTACTGTCACCCAAACCTAAGACTCAGAGATATCTCAGAAACACTTAATTTTCTTTAGCACGAATTCCCAAATCAAATGGCTGTCACTGACCATGAAGTTATTAGCTCAAAATTTTTAGGAGCAATAAAGTGAAAAGAAGGTTTACAATTGCACCAGTTGGCTCAGTGTTTGCTGTATCCAAACCGGTCAGATACAAAATTATTCCCATTGTGGATTAATAGCAAAGCATGTTAGTAGACTCTACAGTTCAGCCTCTTTGCCCCTCCAACCTGCTATTCCTTCCTCTTGCTCTTTCAGATTCCCACCCCTCCCTTGCTATCTGACCCATTTTGAACACATTTTGGGGACTTGACCTTGGCTTTATCCTTTGGATATGATTTTTGGTATTTACCCTCTGATCCCACTTATTTTCTTCCTTACTCCCTACCTTCCCTCGTCCCTAGAGACCTGCCATCTAGGCCTGGGCAAAACATACAGATCTGTCAGGATTAAAATAAGCTGAATATAAAACATGGTTTCTCGCCTTTGAAATTTCAGGTAATTTTGAACTGATGGAAAATGATACTGTATTGTTGCTTTAGTTCTATCTCTAACTCAAAAGCAAGTGGCATAGAGTATAGAGTAGCAATTACACAGGGTTTGAGGTCAGACTACCTGGATTTGAAATTCACGTCTGTATTTCTTGGCTATGTAACTTTGGGAAAGTCCCTTAATTTAACTGTGCTCCACTTCCTCATGTGTAAAATGGGAATAATGATAATATAGCTGCTTCACAGGGTTGCATTAGAAGTATTACCGATTTTGTACCACATTTTTATTGTTGTAGTTCATTACATTAAAATTTATTGAGAGTTTTCTATATGCCAAACATTGTGTCCTCCTAGGCCAGACATTAAACCTTTTGTTTCTGGTTGGTGAAGAAGTCTAGAGTGCAGTGGAGTGAGCTGGAGTGGAAATTCCAGGCAAGAAACTAGATGGACCAAGGTAATGATCTAGAGACTCGTGGGCTCAGGAAAACCATATGGAAATATTTCAACATTTTAGCAACTAGAACAACTACACTGTGCATATCTGTTAACTATTAACCCTGGTTTTGACACTCATCAAAGGTTAGTGACCTGAAAAAGTACTTAGCTTTCCTATTTCTGAGTCCAGCTCAGTGATGGTGAGAGACGTGCAGGGGCAGAAAAGCAGATAAGTAGTCCACATGTGATATCTTGGCTTTATACTTGAGAAGGAAAACATACCACAAACACACGTGTGTGTACATGTGTGTATGTGTTTGCACTAATTACCAGAGCACTGAAATTTCCCTTTCTCTGCATCTTTCTATTCTCTTTTCTCTGGAAGACCAAGAGGGAGATATTTTGGGACTCAAATTCACTTGACTGTGAATGCAGATCTGCTTGTGGCTCAAGCTGTTGAGTAAGTGGGCAAGAGGTGGAAATAACCCGAGGGCAGCCAAAGTTCTGCTGCAATTGCCTCTGGTGGCGAGCCATTAAAAAAATGTCATCACCCTTTTCTTTTCTTTTCTTTTTCTTTTTCTTTTTTCTTTTTTTTTCTTTTTTTTTTTTTTTTTTTTTTTTTTTTAGCAAGTACCTGGTTTCTGTGAATCATGGAAAGGAACAAGTCTTTACCCTAAAATCAGTGTTACTGTGCGATTCACTAGGGAAGCCCCATGGGTAGTATCGATATGGTCACGCGTCTGCCCACCTCTTTGGGCTGATTTTTCCTCCACAGTTGTTTCAAGAGTGAGAGATAATAATGAGTCCTGTGAAAGTAGTTTTGACAGAATTGTCAATTACATTCTTGCAGCTCAATGTCATTGGATATTTATTCAACTTTCCTCATCATTGATTGAAAGCAGTCTTCCACAGACAAGAAGGCTTAATTGTGAATAAACTCATTACATTTGTTATCATAATAATAATGACGCAACATACAGTCTGTTCTCCTACAATGTATGTTTCTTTAATGCTGATTTGCGCATGTGTTAAAAGATAAACTGAGGCACATTAAACATTTTAAGAGTTTATTTGCACAACAGCCAATCTGAATTGAGTAGCATCAAACCATTGGAAGTAGTTAGGAACACTATACAAACTGAAGCTAGGAAAAAGACTTTTATAGAGAAGAGGTGAAAGCAAAGCAAGGAAATTACTTGATTAGCTATATAGCTTAAGTCACGGGTGTCCAAACTGCGGCTCGCTGGCCAACTGTGGCCCATGATCCATTGTTAATTGGCCCGCAGCAAATTCCAAAAATATATTTAGTTTACTTAAATAAACCAGGTGAGGCAATATGTACTTCACCTCGAGTGAGTGGCCCGGCTGTTTGTGTATTTTATCTCATATGGCCCTTGGTGAAAAACGTTGAAAAAAGTTTGGACACCCCTGGCTTAAGTGGTTGCACTATTTGGGAAAGCCTCATTAGCTCTTTGTGATTGGTTGTCTCTAAGTTTCGATTTCTTAACCTTGAGGTATTTACAGGCTTAGGTTTTGGTTTGCTAAGGTATTACAACCACTTCAGACTAATGGCCTCCTTGTTTAATTCATTCAACATACGTGCTTTGTAAATTGAGCATGAAGTCAGTGTAGAAGTTGTGTGTGTTCATACACAATTTTCTCCAGCACATTAATGTTTTAAAACCATTAGAGCCAAGCTTTCTCACAATTAGGAACAAAAAACCCAAACTTCACAGTATATTGTGACTTTAAGATTAAAGCTAAAATTCCTGCAAAAATACCTTTCCTTTGTGCAAAATGTGGCTTGTTGCGTGGCTTCAAGAACCACTACATTTTCTGTTATGTTAAGCTCTCTGGGGAGTCTCAAGTAGAGATGAAGAAGCCTAAAGATATTTAACCTGCATTAAAAGAGAAATTAATGATAAAGAAGTTTGTTGTTGGATTGTACTTTAAATTTTGCCTAAACCGGTTTCTATGGAAGTGCCTATCTTTAAGGACTTTCAAAAGAGGAAGGAAGTATGATTTAGGGTAAAAGGTCACAAGGTCAGAATGACTGAGATTCTCTGACAAATGCCCATGGGAATTTAACCATACTTGTAGAATTTCTTCTCAGGAGTCGAATTGGTTTTGTTAGGGCACTAATACCAAAATTGTATTAGTTTTGAATATTTTGCCCTTAATGTTATTTTTTTCCCCATAGACCCTGTTATTTCCAGTGTGCAATTTTTGAAAAATGTGAAGTTGTACAGAAACACCTATATGGTGTTATTGTAAATGCCTATCCTGTATTTGTCTCTTGAACAAAGAGATGAAAATAAAAACCAAGAGGACTCAGTTCTTATACAACATTGGCCTTCAATGATGTGAATGCATAAATCTGCTTAATCTGAATTGTTTATAAATCTAAGTAAACTTGTGGGCTGTAGACCACTTCATCAACCCCTGTTTACATACTTGAGGTGGCTATTGAATAATAAACATGGTATTAATTTGCATCAGTGACAACAGCCTTTTCGTGACATTTACTACCTACTGGACAGCCACTTTGCCTGAGAATCTCATGAGCACTTTGTGTGAGAATCTCATGTGTTCTCACCACAGACCTAGGAGGCTGATACTATCACTCCCATTTCATAGATGAAGAAAGTCAAGTTTAGGAAGATTAAGTAATTAGCTCAGGTAACATAGAGATATGTGTGCATGTATTCAAGACTGAAGGGTCAAGGGTTAGAGCAGGATTATTTAACACAGGATGGACTCAGAAATGGCTGTGAGTACAGATTTCTCCCAGTGAGGTGATGTCCTTCAAAAACCCATCTTTTGTGGTCCTTTATAAGTGACAGCTCCCTGCCCTTTGGGCACAAATGCAATTGCTACCACTATTAAGAGTCTAGTACTTTGCTTACCTTTCTGAGGTTCAGGAAAGTTATCTTTTCTCAGAACTGGTAAGTACTTTGGGGTTGATTGGTCTTCAGAGTTGTAACACTGTCTCCTGTTACCTTAGGCATTCTGTTCACAAAATAAATTTTAAAATACTACATAGAGAAAACAATCATTCCAAAGCCACATTTGACTGTGAGTTCCATATTTACATCTGCACTGGCCTGTGTGGAAAAGGAACTATGCCTTTCTAAGTTTGTTCCCCAGTTTACAACATGAATAAATAGAATTCATACTATCCTTACAGGGGAAAATGGGTCCACCGGGTCAAATTAAGTTGATCATAGCTGCCCCCTCTTACCTAACAGGTGCCTTTTATATCTCCCAGTTCTTGGCTTTTGTCCACCTGAACACACTTCTAACTAGAGATAAGCATATGAGGCATTGATACTGACTTTTGAATACTTTTTTGAACTCTGTAGTGTACAGATACTTAATGTGTGTGAGGCTAATTGGCAAGTTTAGCCTCTGTGTCTTGGCCTCATATAACCAGATTTACCTGCAGACATCTGCTTTATTTCTACTGCACTCTAGATCCTGTTCTCTACCTTCTGCCTCCAGGGTGTTTCCAACCAGGGCAGGGAGCAAACATCTTCCCTGGAATCAGTGGCCATAGTCCGGTCCTTAGAGGACACAATGGCTCTTCCTTCCTTGGTGAACTTCTAGACCTGAAGACTGATTGGCTCATCTTTGTTGTAGCAGAGTCCTCTGGCCTTGACCCCTTATCTATTTAACTTTGTATTTGTTGAATGAATGAACAAGTACACTTACTACCGGCTCAGTCCAGTCTCCCAACCCTGCCCTGAAACTGAATCAAGGAGCATGATTTTTAACCAACTAAGAGAAATGTTTTAATAAACTATCTCTAGAAAATCAAATTTAAAGTCATCTACAGTCTACTACATATCATTCTGCCTTATTGTGGGTAGAATGCATTCATTTTTCACAGTGAATGAATCATAAGATAATTTAAAACAGTTTAGCCATGAAAGTCCCTGCAGCATGTGCAGAACTAAGATTAAATTTAAGGCAATAACAATTCCATGTCAGGAGAAAATGAATCTATTCATCATTCACATTACCATCTGAACATTGTAAAACTAAATTAAAAACTATGGGATTGTAATATGGCTTTTTGAAAAGTCTATTTTAATTGTCAGACTTAAATATGAGACTTTGCATCTAAAATGAGTTATTTTTTCAAAAGCAGAAAAACACTAAATTCTATTCATGGAAACACAATATCATTTTGCTGTTGTTAAATCGAGGTACTAGATCTTGTCCTGAAATTTTAACTAGAAAATTTTCGGAATGAATTGTTTTTCAATATTTCTTTCAAAACCAACCTAAGAACATACCTTTCTTAAACTACAAACCTAGCTATACAAAAATAAGTTGTAAATTTTTTTTCTATAACTGAGTTCTATGTTGAGTCCCAAATCCATTCAGTGACAGAGACTCACTTTTAGCAAAATAGTCAAAGCAGGGTTTTCTTAGTAAATTCTGAGATTCTATCTTTCTTTTTCAGAGTTTATCTCCTATGTAGAGGTCAGGGAGAGAGCTTTATGCTACACACAGATGGGGGAAGTTGGAGACAGGGACCTGGTCCTCAGTCGGCATTCATCTTTGCTGGCATTCCCTTCTCATAAAGCATTATTATTCATGTATGTTATCTCTGCCAGATTTCATGCTCCTGACTATATGAGGCCAGGAAAATTTAGCAACACTGCGTGTTGCGGCAAATTAGGAAATCTAATCTCCTTAGCCCATTGTAATAGAAGTAGGAGTTTGGAAGTTAATTAAATTTAGGCTTCTCCCACAGAGAAAACTCGATAAATATTTGTTGGATGAATGAATGAATGAGTGAATGAATGAATGAATGTCTTCATTGCTACACTTTTGAGGGCCAGGAGCCTTTTTGCTTCACTCTCCACATGACAGAACCACTCTAAGTTTATCATGTGTTCAGAGAATTTGCGGCTTGTTCTCCAGACCTCCATTTCTAACCAGTGCTGTCCTTACCATCGGTCCCCTATTTTTTATTTCTGTTGTATTTCCTTTGGCTCCTGCCCTTTTTCCTATGTTCCTGAGCTGTCCTAAGAAAAGATTAATATTTCATTGCCATTTTCAGCCAGAGTGATCATGCACTGCTGGCCCCAGCACAAGGCACATAGTTGAGTTCTTCACTGCCTATTGGCTGTGCGCCTGCTGTTTCAGTACTGGAATGGCCTGTCACGGTAGTCGCTCCAGCTCCAAGTTTCAAGAGGCACGTTGCCAGAAAACCAAGATAGTACTCACTGTTCTGGATGGAATACATAAAGCAAAATTAGCATCTGCGTGTAGGTCTGCTGTGTCATGCCTGTAGGTTTTCTGGATACAAACCTATAAGACCCAGGCTGGGAAAAGAAAGAAACCAAAGAAAAGCAGCTTCAGAAAAATGTTTGACGTTATATGTCAAACAAGCCATCCAAACTAACTGCAGTAGTAGACATGCCAAACACGGGTCTGTCTTCTAAGTTTGCAGAGAGCTTTAGACTTTTATTCTCCTCAGTATTTAGATTACAATCTAATTAATGCATAGATTCTGGTGTCCCTGCTCATTCTTCATCAGAAGGGAGACACAGGCTGCAAGCCCTGGTACAGTCTGATTAAGGAAACCACGTTCACCCACTTCTCAAATTCATGCTACAACAGACCCAGAATTATTGCTTAGAAAATTGCTTTTAGATAATCAACTCCCTGAGTCATGTCTTCAATTACAAGAACAGATTATTTAATTATTATAAAGTATTAATTAAATATAGAGCATAATTTAATTATCCTGGGCTTTTAATCACCTGAAACCCTTTCTTATTGGAAATAATTTTCAGGAATGTGATTAATATATTTGAGTAGATATTTTTGAAGAAATAGAAGAAAAGTGAAAGAAATTCAAGTAGATAGTTTTGAGGGAGTAGAAAGAAACGTGAAGAAAATTGAGCACACCAATATGTTTTTTTCCCTCAACCTCTATGATTAGTTCTCTCTGTCTCCAGGGCAGCATTTTACAAAATGTGCCCTATGGGATGAAAATGTGTGGTGGGGAAGGGGGAGGTGAAGGGGAGGCTTCTGTGGACTGCTAGGTTGGGAAAGCAGTGGCCTAGATGAGTTTTAGAAGTTTAATTTTGAATTTTTATTTTTTTAACGAGAGCCTTCTGTCACATACCAACATGCAGTATAAATCTCTAAGAGAAAGAAATGCATGCAGCATTTCCCAGGGTTATTTGAATGGAATGGTAGGAGATCTTGCTGTCCTGGTGTTTTAGGGAACACATTCTGGGAAGTCTACACTCTACAGGTAATAAAAGTAATTGTCAGGGCATATTTAAATAGGGTGTTTACACTAAAAGGACAGTTAAAAATTCATAGCGGAGCAACACAAGCTGTGCTGAAGCAATTACACTTGGTACAACTTCATCTGATTCCATTTACACACGTGTCAGTCTTGCCTGTGTCATTAGGTTGCTAAACTAAATACACAATGTTGGAGCGTACCTTAAGCAGAAAATTAGAAGAGTTATTTTTCAAAATCAGCAATACTTAAAAGGAATCTATCTTGTTTAGTTCTTATTGTTCAAAAAAGTAAGGGTTTATTTACATAGATTGAGGGAACTTCTATTTCAATGTTATACTACATAGAAATTACAAAATTAAGTGTAAAGAATTCATAGGGCACTTCTCCCAGAATTTGAGTTCTTTATTATAACAGGAAGGTTTCATCCGGAAAAAGTTCTCATAAGGAGTCTTTTAGCATCGGCTTATTTCTCTCAGCTCTTCTTATTCACAAATATTGGTTTTCAGGTTATCTTTGTCCAGCACCTTTTTAAAAAGATTTGTCTCATTTGGGCTTAACTTTTCAATGGCATTTTCCTGAACACGTACTATGCCATTCCAATGACTGGCTGATTATGGCCTCCAAAGAGGACCTTCAGTTCACCGTTTCAGTGAACTCCAGTTCAAAATGTCCTTATGTCACAGTGGCACTCTCACAAATCAATCACTCATTCTTTTACCATGGCATCTCTATTTCTGGGTTCCTAACTTTCATTCATTTTCTCTTTGGCTGAATGGGACAGGAGATGCTGGAGGTTAGTATTCCGTGTGTGATCCCAGTCGCAACGGCATCACGTGGGAGCTTGTTAGAAATGCAGACCCTCCTACCCCACCCCAGACTCACTGAATCAGAATCTGCACATGAACAAGATTCCCAGGAAGTTCATATGCACATTAAAGTTTAAGAAGAACTGGTACAGGACACCAGTTCTCACACTGGAAATCATTGGAATCACCTTGGGAGTTTCCTAAAAAGTATTGGTGCCTGGCTTCCCCTTGTGGAGATTCTGATTCAACTGGTATGGAGTCTGGCCTGGGTGTTAGGAGTCTTAAAACCTCCCTGGGTCATTCTAAGCTGCAGAAAACTTTGAGAACCTTTGGTCAGGGAGAGCGGAAGGGTAAATAGACCAGGGTAGTGTCTCTCAACCTTTGGTGTATATCACCACCAAATAAAACAATAAAGCAACACAGAGGATCAGGCTACTGAAGCAGGACAGACCCTAAGCCTTTGGATGTGCCATGATTCCCAGTTGATGCTGACAAACACCAGTGTTTAAGAACCACTGGGCGAGGAAAGTATATATAATCACTGGGCAGCTTTAAGAGCCTCTTTGAAGTTCCTAGAGATCTCCCTTGGGTTCTGCTTTTCACAACTCAGAATGCTCATAGAAGCCTCAGTGCGATCTTTCTATTACCTTCCTATTTTAGCATCTAATATGTATCAAGAACCGATTCTTCCAGGGATTAAATTATGCCCGATTGTTGCCTAGACTAGTACTACCAAGAATATCTTTTTCACGTGTGGATCTTCAAAGAAAAAAATTCCAGAGATGTTAAATCACATATTCAGGTAATTTCTTTCCCTCTGTTCTCAGGACATACATGAAAATGTGCATGTGCAAATATATTTAGATTCATAGACTTTTAGAGCTAAAGTGGCTCTTAGGGATGATCTAATGGACTTGTCATTTTCAGTTGAGGAAAGGAAAGACTGGAAGATGTGAGTGGGTACCCCAAGTTCATACAGGGAATGGCAGAATGTGAGCGATAGTACTGAGAATTTTTAAAAATGCAAGTAGCCAATCTGTCACATCAGCCTACACTATGTGGGCTAAGTACTACAAAGATAAGTTAATCAAATGAAAGAACCAAATTATAGGTAATATGTTTACCAATGTGCAATGTAACTAAGCCCAAATGATGAATTTGGATAAACGCCTATAATTAGTGTGACTTTTACACTGACATCCTTAGTTTTTATCCATGTTTCTATTCCCAGCTTAACTCTATTATATACAATCAGCATTAGAGCTTAGTTTTTTCCCCAGTGACATGCATAGTTTGTCCTATTAAACATATACACTGTTCTGTAGACAGCTTTGTAAATTTTGAGCAATAGAGTGCCTTCACGCCCAGGGTTATCTGGGAGGCGGTTGAGACATCACTGTCCTTACCCCATTTGTCATCCCTGATTCCTCTGCCTCTCTGACCTATTCCTAAAGCTGTAGTATCTTAGCTTCTTTACAGGATCAAAGATGAGTACTTATAAAGAAACAAACCTAGGTTCCATAATGTGTAGATCAAAAGCCCTTTTAAAGCGTTTCAGCAATTCTCTCCAAAGGAGGTAGAGTGCCAGAAGCCTCACTGGATAGAGTTCTGAAAATAAGGTTTGTTTTCACACTCTATTGTCCTCCCTGCCCCTCCCCGCCGTGACCCTCTCTTTCTCTGTCTCCCAATCAGCACACCATGACTTTGAGCTATCTATCATCTGTTTCCACAGCATTTCCCCCACTGGACTCTTCGACCAGGCCTACCCTCTCATATGTTTTCCTACTTGTCTCAGGGACTGGAGCAGCTCATCACTTACTCAAACTAAAATGTTACTACATCAATGAGTAACCATAGTATTTTAGGCTTTTTTAAAATCACACATATCAAAAGCTGGTTGTGATTGACTTGAGCGAAAAAAAAAAAAAAGAAAAAGAAAAAATGAAAAATTGGAAGGAAACTGAATGGGAGGGATGTCTCAGAGAATTTAAGAGTTGCACTCCTTAGCCCTGGGAAATGCAGGAAATGGGGCAAGAAGTGTGCTTGAATCTCAAGTGAGAGGCTGACATTAAAGCAACTCCTGTCCATGGGTATGGTGGACTTGGGAGAGGCTCTTGTTGCATTTTCAGGAGTTTTGCAAACCAAATGAAATGGCATTGGTAGCTTGCAATTGGCCGTGATGAATGTATACCAACGAGATTGGCAAATGATACAAAAAGCATTCCCAGCATGCTGCCACTCAGCTCTAACTCTGTCCCAAACTTCAAATTCTAAAGAAAGATTATTGGACTGATGCCATCTAAGTGTCCACTTCTGTGTTAATTATGTATGGCCAGGAAAAGAAGGTTATAATATGTAAACAAAGAAAGCAAACCTTCTATCTATCTGTCTGTCTGTCTATCAATGATGCCCTAAGAAAAAGGGATTTTATGAACTGGGCCACCACCCAAGGGTTTTCCGTCTAGTCACTGTGCTTTTTTAGATAACATATTTGTATTTTAATCAGGGTTAAGCAGTTAGGAAATTAGGAGATATGACACATGCTCTCGGGGGGTGTGAATTTATGTACCCAGCCATGACAGTGATAAGTGCAGCAGCTACTCTGGTGGGTCACAACTGACTACACATTTTAATCACCTGGGATCTTTCAAAGTAGACCAATGCCTCGACCCCATCAGACAGAGATTTTGCTTTAACGGAATATCAGTGTGTTTGAAATCACCCCATATATAGAGATTATGAGTCGACATCACTAAAGTTGTCAGGGAAGTAAAATATTGACATATTTGTCACTTGCTGCTAAGACAGAACTACTATCTGTAGACTTTTACAGTATCTTATATGGCACTCTTAAATTTTATGATGTTATAGACTCTGAAGTGGACCGTGATTCATTGTGGAAAAGGAAGATAGAGTGAAAATAAAGCAGTTGATATGCCCTCCAGCATCGGGGACAACCATTCTTCCTGGGGAGTGAGAAAGTATAATTTAGGGCTGAAAAGCAGAAAAAAGATGGCTCTAGCAGCTTGGCAATAAATGTCTCAGGCACCCTGTTGGGGTGAATGAGTCACGGAGTCTGTATATAAACCTGAAAAGTTTTGAGGCAGTGGAAATCAGGGAGTTTTCACTCTTGGAAAGATAGGGTTCTTAGGAATACTTATTTACTCATGTGTTGATTCAATTTTTTTCTTTCAACCAGCAATTATTTATTGAGCAAGTATTATATGTAAGGTTCTGTGTTAAGCCCTGGTAATATAGTACTTGGTCTTATTGAATTTCCATTCTAGCAGAAGAGATAAGAAAGGGATAAAAAGCGTAGATAATAAATAAATACAATTAAGCATTTGATTACATATGTAAACAGTGCTTTGAAAGAGACAGTGCTTTTGAGCCCGTATAACAGGAAGACCTGAGACCCTTTCCTGGGAAGTCTGATCAGGTGAGGGAAACTTCTGGAAGTGATATCTGAGCTAAGATTTGAATATTTCTAAGATTGATTAAGGGAATTTGAGGATGGAGACTGTTTCAGGATGATAAAACATTGTGTGGAAATGGCTGTTTGGCAGGAAGGTGGTTAATGTATTTGAGGAGCTGAAAGAAGTCTAGTGTATCTGTTGGGCAGGGAGTGGGAGGGAAATAAGATGGTAAAGATGGCTGAAAAATGATCATGCAGGGACATGTAGACTATCTTGTTATATATCCTAAAGGTAATGAAAAACAAAGAAAGGGTTTTAAGAATAATTTTTATTGTAAAGAATTTGGCTTGTCTTTGTCCCCAGTTCCTGGAAAATAACCTCTAAATCCTTGGAACTTCCTGAGGAATAGGTATCTTCATTATTCATGGTAGACACCTTGGACCACACCTGAGTTTATGCTAATAGGTTGACTCAGGATTGGAGCTTGTCACACCAGAAAGACCAATCATGTGATTAGAGATTAGGGCTTTGAGTAACATGTTACCAGCCTGACCTCTGAGGAGAGGAGTGGGACTGGAGATTAATTTGAGACATGTGGTCCATGATTCAGGCAATCATTCCTATGTAATACAACTCCAATAAAAACTCTTAACTTCCCAAAGCTCAGGTGAACTTTCTGGTTGGTGATACACATTACCAATGATCTGAGGACATTACCTGAGGACATGACAGCTCCACGTTTGGGACCCTCTTAGACGTTGCCCATGTGTCTCTTCATTTGACTGTTCCTGATTTATATTCTTATAATAAAACTGTAATTGTAAGTATAGTGCTTTCCTGAGTTCTGTGAGTCATTCTAACAAATTATCAAATGTCAGGGGATTGTGGGAACACCTGACTTTGTAGCCAGTTGGTCAAAAGTGTGGGTGGTGGAGAATCCCCAAGCTTGTGACTGATATCTGAAGTGAAGGCTTTTTCACAGGAGGCTATGCCCTTAACCTGAAAGTCTGCACTAATTTCAAACAGTTAATGTAAGAATTGCATTGCAAATAGGGGTGTGTGTGTGTGTGTGTGTGTGTGTGTGTGTGTGTGTGTGTGTGTGTTTTATGGAGAGTGATTTACTTAGTTCTCCCATGTTGCTGTTTCTGGCTCAAACTCAACTTTGTTGCTTCCTCTGTGAAACTTTTCCAACTTCAAAAGAAGAGTTTGTAGCTCACTACTCGTGTTATTAAGGCCTTTCATTCTTTTTCCCTGTTTTGATATTTGCCCAATGTATTCAAATTTTTGGTTCATGTGGCTGAGTCACTCACTTGACTGCAGCTCCTTCGGGGTAGAACACTCCTCTGAGTCTTCTTCAGATCCTCAGGTCCCATCCTAGGCTCTGAATGGATTGGCCATAATGCATGTATATCTGTGTATAATTCTTTAGTGCTAAAATGAGTCAGAATTAGTTATTTATTAGTTAAGTCTTCCATCAATTTTGTTGAAAGCAAAGATTTGGAAATCATTTTGCAATGAAAAAAGGATTAGTTACCCAGTCATTGGAGGCATTCCCTTTCTAAATACCAACAGTATTTTACATTTTTCTTTATTTGCATTGTGAGGGTTTTCTCAACGCAGGAATTGTATCATAGTAAGATTAGCCATAGAGAGAGGTTGACCTGTCTTTGTAAAGTGAAAGTTTGTAAGGACATCTTGTACGATCTCTAAACCTCATGAGTGTTCCCAGATCATGTTCTGGAAACAAATTCCCTGAGAACCACCTGTCTGCCTGGGTGTCCCTTGGAAAGTCTGTGTGTGTTCCCAGAGACCCAATTACTCCTTTTAAAGACCCAAACCTAACTAATGAGGTTTGTGGTAGCTAACAAATAGGATGGGCCTTCCTTACTTGTGAGCCTTGCTACTGCTGGCTTTTTGAAGGTTTTATTCATGTTTCTACAACTTAATTTAGCTGTCACAGTACCATTTAAACATGGTTATACAGTGAGAAAAAAAATCACACTATAAACTTAGACTTTAAAATTATGCACACAGAGATACTAAAGAACAAAATAATCAGTAATAAAAAAGTATCTGATGTTCCTTTACATGATTTCATACAAATAAACTTCTCTATACTTAGGGATTCTATTTTATTATTGTTGTTCAAAGATATACGACAGGAAATTCTGTCCACAGGATTGGTATTCGAGACCAGCATTTGAGCTTCTATCTGGCTTTCATGTGTGTTTTTCAGGATTCATACCATTTAATGGGGCAGTGTCCTGTTCTCAAGGAACTTGACAGGTCTTTGAGGACCCTATCACATGGCAAGAATCACTCAGCAAGCCCCAAAGCAGTTCCAAAGCAACTTTTGTCATAACCTACTTGGCAACTCCAACTATTCTTGAGCCCTCTGGGATAGTCAACAGAAGCGTTTTGCCTTTCTCACTAGGCAGTGTCATAATTTTGCCTCAAGCCACAGACAGTTGTCAGTGTTACCTTTTCAAGGTGAAGAGATTAGGAAGCAGCTGGTAACCAGAAGATGGCCTCAGGGTTTTCTGAAAATTAATTTGGGGAACTTATTCAATAATGCTGTAAAGATTTTGTTGGGTATCCGATGGACATGCATCCTATTTGGGAGACCACCTCAGAGATAATGTGGATGCCTGACCATGGCATTGTACACCAGAAGCTAAACATTAATGAATGCCAACTATAATTTTATATATATAATGTGATGGCTCTGTGTGAGGTCGGAGGGATAATGGATGGGGGGAAGGGGGTTCACAGTGTGAGGGATATAAATGATAAACGTCTAAGTATTACCTTGTCTTGTACACCTGAAACTAATAAAAAAATAAATAAATAAAAGTTATGACTTAAAAAAAAAAAAAAAGCAAACTTTTCAACTAATAGCTGTGTAGGATTCCTTAAGATCTGGAAGGGTTCAACATAGAGCACGTAGTAAAAGCCCTTATTCTAGTGGTACTAACCTGGTTGTGTGCATAAGAATCACGTGGAGTGCTTTTTTAAAACGCAAAGTTATAGTCCCTGAATCAGATTTTGTTTCAGTAGGTCTGAAAAACTGCCTATTTCTAGGTAATTATTATCTCACATTTCTTGTGCTGTCAATATTTGCATTTCATAACAAAAAATAGAAATGAATCTCCATTAGACGATTTACACAGTATGGGTTAAACACAAGGCAACAATGATTTAGTAATAGTGAAACAAAAAAATTATTCCTTCTTACAGCATCAACCACTTCCAATGATCACGGTCCCAGGTCTATTTTCTATGTACTTTACTGAAGAATATCAGCAAATTTCAGCTACCACTGATTTGGATTGATTTTATTTTGAATAATAAAGTGGCAATAATTATACCTATCAATAATCACTTTGAATGTAAATGGATTAAGTGCTCCAATAAAAACACACAGGGTAGCTGAAAGGATAAGAAAACAAGACCTACACATATGCTGTCTACAAGTGACTCACCTCAGATCAAAAGACACACATAGACTGAAAGTAAAGGGATGAAAAAAGATATTTCACCCAAATGGAAATGAGAAAAAAGTTGGGGTAGCAATACGTATGCGGACAAAATAGAGTTTAAAATGAAGACTATGAAAAAGACAAAGAAGGGCATTACATAATGATAAAGAGATAAATCCAACAAGAGGACATAACCCTAGTAAACATCTATACACCCAACATAGGAACACCTAAATATATAAAACAAATATTGACCAACATAAAGACAGAGATCAACAGTCCACAAGTAGGGGACTTTAATGCTGCTGTGACACCAAAGGACAGATCTTCCAGACCAAAAATCAACAAGCAAATGGCAGCCTTAAATGATACACTAAGTCAGATGAATTTAATTGATATTTTTAGAGCACTTAACCCTAAAGCAGCAAAATATACATGCTTTTCAAGTGCACATGGAACATTTTCCAAAATAGACCACATGTTAGGCTACAAAACAAGTTTCAATAAATTTAAGAAAATTGAAATTATATCAAACATCTCCTCTGATCACAATGGTATGAAACTAGAAATCAATTACAAGAAAAAAGCTGAAAACACACCAACACATGGAGGCTAAATAGCATGCTACTAAATAATGAATGGGTCAAAAATGAGATCAAAGAAGAAATCAAAATGTACCTTGAGACAAACAAAAATGAAAACACAACAACCCAAATCTGGAACACAGTGAAATCAGTCCTAAGAGGGGAAATTCATAGCAATGCAGGCCTATCTACAGAAACAAGAAAAATCTTAAATAAACAGTGTAATTTTCCACCTATGGGAACAGGAAAATAACAGCAAACAAAGCCCAAAGAAAGTACAAGGAAGGAAATAATAAAGATCAGAGCAGAAATAAACAAAATAGAGGCTAAAAAAAAACCACAATACAAAAGATCAATGAAAGAAAGAAGTGTTTTTTTTTCTACGAATAAACAAAATTGACAAACCTTTAACCAGTCTCATCAAGAATAAAAGAGAGAGGATCCAAATAAATATAATCAGAAATGAAAGAGAAGTGACAACAGATACCAAAGAAATACAAAAAAAATTAAGAAAATACTACAAGCAACTATACACCAATAAATTGGACAATCTGGAAGAAATGGATAAATTCCTAGAAGCATACAATCTTCTGAATCAAGAAGAAACAGAAAATATGAACAGACTGATTACTACTAATGAAATAGAATCAGCAATCAACAAGCTCCCAAAAAACAAAAGTCCTGGACCAGATGGCTTCACAGGGGGATTTTACTAAACATTCAAAAAAGAATTAACACTTATTCTCAAACTATTCCAAACTATCCAAGAGGAGGGAAGTCTCCCAAACTCATTTTATGAGGCCACTATTACTCTGATTCAAAAACCAAAGACATTAAAAAAATAAAACTATACCCCTAATGAACATAGATGTAAAAATCCTCCACAAAATATAAGTAAACCAAATTCAGCAATACATTAAAAAGATCATACAGCATGCTCAAGTGGGATTCATTCCTGGTTTGTAAGGTTGGTTTAATATCTGCAAATCAATTAACGTGACACACCACATAAACAAAATGAAAAATAAAAATCATATGGTCATATCAATAGATGCAGAAAAACATTTGACAAATTCCAGCATGATAAAAATTTTCAGCAAAGTGGGAATAGAGGGAACATATCTTAACATAATAAAAGGTATACATGACAGCTAGTATCATACTTAATGGGGAAAAGCTAAATCTATTCTCCTTAAGATCAGGAACAAGACAAGGATACCCACTTTTGTTCAACATGCTATTGGAAACCCTAGCCACAGCAGTCAGACAAGTAAAAGAAATAAAAGGCATCTAAATTAGAAAGGAAGAAGTAACCTATCATTATTTGCACATTGACATAATACTATATATAAAGAACCTCAAATATCCTTCCAAATAACTATTAGAGCTGATAAATGAATTTAGTAAAGTACAGGATACAAAATTAATATTTGGAAATAAATTGCACTTTTATACACTAATAGCACTATCAGAAAGAGAAATTAAGAAAACAGTCCCATTTACAATGGCATCAAAATAAAATAAAATAAAATACCTAGGAATAAATTTAACAAAGAAAGTAAAAGACCCGTACTCAGAAAATTATAAGACATTGAAGAGAGAAATTCAAGTAGATACAAATAAATGGAAACATATACATGCATGCTCATGGACAAAAATAATTAATATAGTTAAAATTCCATACTACCCAAAGCAATCTATAGATTCAATGCAATCCCTATTAAAATGCCAATAGAAATTGTTACAGAACTAGAACAAATAATCCTAAAATTTATATGGAACCATGAAAGACCCTGAGTACACACTGCAATCCTGAGAAAAAAGCACAAAGGTGGAGGTATCATGTTACCTGATATCAAATTATAATACAAGGCCATAGTAATCAAAACAGCATGGTATTAGCATAAAAACTGACAAATTAATCAATGGAACAGAATAGAGAACCCAGAAATAAATCCATGCCTGCATGGTCATTTACTCTATGACAGGAAGCAAGACTACACATTGTGATAAAGACAGTCTAGTCAATAAATGGTGCTGGGAACACTGGATAGATACATGCAAAAAATGAAACTGGACCACCTTCTCATGCCATATACAAGAATAAACTCAAAATGGATTATAGACTTAACTGTCAGACCAAAAACCCTAAAGGGTGTAGAAGAAAATATAGGAAGTAAACTCTCAGGCATTACCCCTAGTACTATTTTTACTGATATACCTCTTTGAGCAAAGCAAACACAAGAAAAAATAAACTAATGGGACTACATCAAAGTAAAAAGTTTTTACACAGCAAAGGAAACCATCGACAAAACAAAAAGACATCCTACTGAATGGGAAAAGATATTTGCCAATGATACATCTGATAAGGGGTTAATATCCAAAACTTATAAAGAAGTTATATAACTCAGTACCAAAAAACCCCCAAACAATCCAATTAACAAATGGCCAGAACACCTGAATAGACATTTCTCCAAAGAGAACATACAGATGGCCAATAGATATGAAAAGATGCTCAACATCTCTAATCATCATAGAAATGCAAATTAAAATTAAAACCAAAATGAGATATCACCTCACACCTGTCAGAATGGCCATCATCAATAAACCAACAAAAAACAGGTGTTGGTGAAAATGTGGAGAAAAGGGAACCCTCGTGCACTGTTGGTGGGATTGCAAATTGGTGCAACTACTTTGAAAAACAGTATGGAGGTAAAACTATCTTATGACCCAGCAATTCCACTCCTGGGTATGTATCCAAAGAAGTTCAAAACACTAATTCGAAAAGATATATGCACCCCTGGTTTTCTGTAGCTCTATTCACAATAGCCAAGATATGGAAACAACCAAAATGCCCATCAATAGATGATTGGATAAATAAATTGTGGTACATATCGTATACAATGGAGTATTACTCTGCCATGAAAAGAATAAAATCTTTCCATTTGCAACAACATGGATGGACCCAGAGGGTATTATGCTAAGTGAAATAAGTCAGACTGAGAAAGACAAATACCACATGATCTCATTTATATGTGGAATCTAACGAATGAAGTAAACAAACAAACAAAACAAAAATAGACTCATGGATACAGAGAACAAACTAATGGTTGTTAGATGGGAGGGGGTGGGAGGATGGGCGAGAAAGGTGAAGGGTTTAGGAAGTACAAACTAGTAGTTGCAAAATAGTCATGGGGATGTGAAATAACAGTATGGGGGAATATAGTCAATAATGTTGTAAAAACTATCTATAGTGTCAGATGGGTACTAGACTTACTGGGGAGATCATTTCTTAAATTATGTAAATGTCTAACTGCTATACTGTATACCTGAAATTAATATAAAATAATATTGACTGTCAACTGTGATAGAAAAATTTCAAAAGGAGGGGGAGAAGTGAAGGGGAATAAGAGGTCCAAATTTCTAGGTGTAAAATAAGTCATGGGAAAGTAATGTACAGCATAGGGAATATAGTCAATAATATTGTGATAGCATGGTACCATGTCAGATGCTTGCTAGACTCATCATGGTGATCAGTTCTTTAGGTATATAAATGTTGAATAACTATGATGTGCCTGTGAAACTAATAGAATATTGTATAATAGCTATATTTTTAAGACAAATCTTTTTACAAAAAGGAAATGAAAGAAGGAACCAACATTAATGATATGCCCATTATACAATCTTTATGGCTGGGGTTATTATTTCCATTTTATAGATTAGAAAACCCAGGCTAGAAAGCTTAATGGACTCTCACAGATAGAAAGTGGCAGGGTTAGAAGAGAAACCCAGTCTGTTAACTGCCCAGGAGGTAAGCGTGTTGACGAAGTACACACATATCTTGGCCAAAAGAAAACTATTGGAGGAGATCTTGTGACAGAGTGAAGTAATCTAAAACATTTTTTTTAAAATGAAATCCCACTTTATTTGTGGACATAGAAATCCAATGATACTAACCATTTAAGGCAACTATTTAGTCATTCTGTCAAGCTTCTCCTAAGACTTTGAGTTTCAGTTTTTCATATCTAATTACTTGGTGCTACCCCATTAATAACTTTACTCCAACTGACATGAAATTTGCTACAATCAGCAATGAATTATTACTGCCCCATTAATGTTGGAAGAGTCTTGCATTATGTACAAATACAAAGACAGATATACGCACATGGAGGATTGAACCTTAAAAAAGAAAATTCTGTCAATCAATTCTTACGCCATTTTCTTATGCCATATAAGATCAGGAATGACATGGCCAAATTCTGTTTGGCCCTAAACAGAATTTACTCCCAGTCCCTAAAATAGTGATCTGCATATCGGACGCCTTCAATGAACCAACATTTTGAATAGACTCTATAACAGAAACATAGGTCTTTCAAAGTATCTCCTTTTATCTTAAATCCTAAAAATGTCACCTTTGGCTGATTAAATAATGCAATCAAGAGTTTTAGCTTCTGTCAAAATCTTTATTGGTCCAGAAGCTTATCAGCCTAAAACGATCATGAAAGCAATTCAAGCCGTGTGAAAGAATATTTATATCAAGAAACCTAAAACCTAAGATATTTGTAGCATCATTCTCCTTTTGTATGTACAAAAGGAAAGTTATATGCTACCACAGCACATTTTCAGAAACAAATGCGTTTTACAAATTCTGTCCATTTTTGCAAAGATGGTAAACCTCTTCTCAGCCCTAGCTGGATCCTGCTCCAGGAGGGAAGTCTGCAGTGGGAAAGGGGGTGGGCATGGGCTAGCTTTTTCTCTAGTTTTCTGTGTTTTGCTTCTACTCCCGCAAGCCTGGATCCTGGAAGAAGCAATAGTAACATTTCCCTGGCCAGACAAATGCTATTCTAAGGACTGATGGTAGAGAAAAGGAACCACTAGGCTATATCTAACTAATATGAATTGAGAGAAGCTCTAAGTTCCCACTTTGGGATGAGATCCTAGGGGCTGAAAACCCTAGGGTCCCACCCCACACCACAGTGAGGTAGGGTTTCCCAGGGTCCCCACCTCTGGGCAGCCCTGGACTCCTACTTTTACAAAATTTGTTTCAAAGTGACCCCAAATATCCATCCTGAAAATCTTGTTAGCTCTTTGATAGGCTTCCTTTTAAAAACTTGGAAGATTTTTAGTTGTTGTACATGGGAGAATTGGTCCAATTTACCTAATCTTTCATAAACAGAAGCAGAAATTCCAAACTTTCACCCTTACCAGCTAATGCCAATTTGCTGTCCAAAATGGTTTATCCACCGACTAACAGTGAATAACATTCCCACTGATGATAGATATCTACCTTCCCTTGTGTAGCATTTTGTACTCTTTGCCTTTTGTGCTGTGGGCATATATTACTTATTCAAAAAGCATATATAAAATCATTAAAAATAAAAAGAGTGAATCATCATTAATTTGAAAGGCCTCAAGAAAACTAAACCACATATTGTAATTGCTTAACTCTGCTCCCTCGTGTTTACTTTAATTCAATATTAAGCTGATTGTTATGTCAGCCAGTCAATTTTTTATATAGATGATAATATCTGTATTCACAGAATCTAAAATGATTAGCGTCTCTGGATTAGAATGGTTCCAAATAGCACCATGATGGGGGAAATTCAATCAGGAAGTCTTAATGTGTATCAGAGAAATGACTAGTTCATTTGTTGCCATGGGGAAAATCAGGTTTGCGATTCCTTCCCCATTAAGGGCATTCTCGAATTTAGTAAAGAAAAACACAAAAACAGGCAGTATTCCAGTAGCACTAATGCTGTAGGATGCCATGTTGTAAATAAGCTCATATTGAATTTTGAAAATCTATTGTGTTGTATTTAGTATACAAAAAAATAATAAATAACGAGTAATCTCCTATTAAGTCAATAATATCTGGACATCTATGTGTGCATTGGACCCTAGGGCCCTGCAGCATTTGTTTAAAGTCATGAAAATGAAGAATTCAAATGTCATGAGGAATACTGGTTTGTATTTCATTATGATTAGTAATATTGAGCGTCTTTGTCACATGTCTGTTGGCCATCTGTATGCTTTCTTTAGAAAAGTTCTATTGAGGTCCACGGCCCAGTTTTTAATCAGATTGTTTGCTTTTTGATGTTGAATTGTATGAGTCCCTTATACATTTTGAATATTAACCCCTTAACGGATATGCCATCTGCAAATCTCTTCTATTTAATAGGTTGCTTTTTGTCTTGTTGATGGTTTCCTTTGCTGTGCAAAAGCACAGTTTGAGGTTGTCACCTCATACCTATAAAAATGGCGACTATCAAAAAGTCAACAAATAGCAAGTGTTGGCATGGATGTGGAGAAGTGGGAACTCTTGTGCTCTGTTGGTGGGAGTTTAAAATGCTGCAGTCACTATGGAAAACAGCATGGTGGTTCCTCAAAAAATTGAAAATGGAATTACCATACGACCCAGCAATTCCACTCCTGGGCATTTATCTGAAGCAAATGAAAACACTAATTCAAAAAGATATATGCACCCCTATGTTCATTGCAGCATTATTTACAATAGCCAAGATAGGGAAGCAACCTAGGTATCCAACAATCAATGAATGGATAAAAAAGATGTGAGATATATATGTGTGTGTGTGTGTGTGTGTGTGTGTGTGTGTGTGTATGGTATGCTAAGTGAAATAAGTCAGACAGAGAAAGACAAATACTGTCTGATCTCACTTATATATGGAATCTAAAAATACAAAGTAGTAGCAATGGAAGTAGAATAGTGGTTACCAGGGGCTACAGCATAGAGGAATTCGGGAGATGTTGGTGAAAGAATATAAAATTGCATTAGAAGATGAATAAATACTAGGGATCTAATGCACAGCATCATGATTATAGTTAAGAATGCTTGAAAATTGATAAGACACTACTAGATCTTAAATGTTCTCACCACAAAAAAAGAAACAATTATGTGACACGCTAGAGATGTTAGGTAACAAACACGATAGTGGCAATATACATTATATAAGTGTCTCAAATCAACATGTCATGCACCTTAAACTTATACAATGTTATATGTCAATTATATCTCATTAAAAAGACCTATAAAGGTTTGACCTTGTAAGAGAAAGAAAATAGAAGGTGCTTGAGATTAGACATCACAAAAGGCAGCCGAGATGGTGTCTGTGTTTTTCGTGGTCTGTTCTTTGTGTGCTTAATAGAAAAGTTTTATTTTTACATAAATGAGGGAGAATTTCAGGCTCAAACTTAATTTACAAGATGATCTGGTTCATTTCTAATAGGCCTAATTTATCACGGTAGCTTTAAATAGGTTAGTCTGTGAATTAAAAAGTCACATTTGGAAAATAAGTATGAAACCTAATAAATTTGACTTTAAATTAGCCCAGTAGAAAAAATAATAGTCAATGTTTCAGAATGCACCACACTTCTACTAACCTCATGGGGTTTCAGCCAATATAGGGGTCTCGGCGTTCTTCAGGTAAGCATTTGGGAGCTTTAATTTTTGCAGGAGGGTGAATATCTTTCAAGAGGTAGAAGGAAGGGGAAAAGGTGAGATGGAGGGGAAAAGTGAAATGGAAACTACTATTAAAAGATTAAAAGCAGCCAATTTCAGAAAACATTTTTATATTTTTATTCCTTAAACAGAGAGAACGTTTTCAGTTTTATTTTTAACTTCTTAATCACTTGTCTTCTGTGTCCAATTGACTTAATAAGGGAGACAAAAGAACACTATTCCTCTTGCTTGCTTTCCATCCTCTTACTTAATAAACATTTATGAATTAAAGAATTCATTAGAACTACTCCAAGTCTTTGCAATTTCATACAACACTACCATCCCTGCCTGTGCTTTATTAAATTCCAAGCAAAAACACAGGAAAGGTCCGTTTGGAAGGTGTGAATTAGAGCTAGGGCTAGAGAGAGGTCTCAGATCCCAAAATTCTTAATGCAATTGTGACTTTTTAAAAATTCTATCTATCCCCCTCCCCTCTCAAATACTGCCTCATAAAGACCATGGGTATTTGAGACTTGTAGGAACAGAGGCGGGGATTATTTTTATAGCTACACCCTGCATCAATAAACATATCTAATAAACATTTATATAACCAGTTTATTTCAACTGCAGGGCATATTTTTCTCTACAGTTAGAAAAACTAACCCATCACTAACGGCCAATTAATCTCAAAACGAGGGTAAGAAAATTAAGGGGACATGGTGGGAAGGTGGGCTCCTGGAGAAGAAAAACCACACATTCAAGGCAGGGGTCAAAAATTCAGATACTTTCAAGAGTCCAGTGGTAATAGGAATATATGAATGCACTGCAGTAAAATGGTTGGAGAAACGATGTGCTGGCCGACTGGAGATTGCACAGCCAATTCACGTTATAAAAAACCCCATGCTGGCTGGACGGAGTGGCTACATTCACTCCACCATGCTATTCACTTAGGATCTTTACTTTAAAGAAGTCCTCTGTAAAAGGGATTAAAAAGGAATACGGTTTCTCTGACGGGGGTGAAGATCCCTGAGTTTCACTTCTTTTTGCTTTTCCTAAATAGATAATAAAAAATAAATAAAGCTTGGGGAAAGGCCAGCCCAGTGAGTAGACAGGAGTCATTAGCAATGTATTTGAAACTTCCAAAAGTTGTCCTTGCCAAGATTCTCTTCACTGGTTTGAGATTCTTCCTCCCTGGTTTGCCACAGCACCTACAATGGCACTGGCAGTGCTACTAGGCTCAAAGCAGTTGTGTTGTGGGATCCGGGAAAGTTGGAGAGGGTGCCAATTGTCACAGCAGCTTCAAGAGCATACATGTGAGCTTGGCAGATACTTAGCGGTAACGTAGCTGACAGCCTACAGCCACATCATGAGAAAAGTGAAAAAGCATGAGATTTTTGTGCAGCAAATCATTTCAAAAGAAATTAAAATCGCTGGACAGTCAGGAACACTGGCAGCATTGGAACATAGGAAGTATCAGGGCTGGGGAATGAAGGGTGGCCAGGTGGCGAGTGGTGGGGAGTGAGTGCACATCAAATGACTACAGTTATTGAGCATCTATTTATGGCACAGTCTGTGCTCAGTGCTGGAAATGAAAAGATAAACAAGCTATGAATACATCCAGCATATAAGGCAGACTTGTAGCTAACTACAGCATTTCATCAGCTCTGTGACTCACAACTTTTCATATTTAAATATCTTGGAAATTGATAGCATTTCACAATTTTATTGGCAAATGTTTTTCTTGCCTTCTACAGTGGTACATAAAATAACTGTGATGTGTTACAACAGAAGAAATACAGTAAATGATTTCAACATATTACTGCTGAGTAGGAAGAACGATAGTTAAAATGTATTGTGTAGATAATAGTGAACTGTAGAAAGCTTTTAATCAGGAGTATAACAGGAGAGATTGTGGTATCTGTTCTTCTCATCCTCTTGCTTGCTCTCTGTCCTCTTACTCAATAAACATTTCTGGAACACGTTCTATAGGCCAAGTTCTCTGTTAGAATCTGAGATTTTAATGATGAAAAGAGACATAATCATTAATCAACTGGATTTAATTGACATTTATAAAATACTTCAACAGCAGCAGAATCCACGTTCTTCTCCAGCTCACAAAGAATATTTGCCAGAAAGGTCACATTCTGGACCATAAAACACACTTTACCACATTTACAGAATAAATAACAGAATAAAAAAGTATGCTCTCAGACCACAGTGGAATTAAACTAGAAATTAATAACAGAAAGCTGGAAATCTCAAAATATTTGAAGACCACATAACATACTCTAAATAACACGTAAGTCAAAGAAGACATCTCAAGAGAAATAAAGTATTTTGAACAAAATAAAAAATAAAAATACAACCTACCAAAATTTATGGGATGCAGCGAAAGCAATGTTTAGAAAAAAAGAAACACAGGTTCTGGCCTCATGGAACTTACATGTTCAGCTGAGGAGACTGAACAAAGACCAAGGAAACAAACAATTTTTAAAAGAATAAAACATTATGATTAGAGCTGTGTTAAAGAATAAAGAGTACAAGAAAGCTTTTTAAGGTGGTGAGAGAAGGTGATATTTAAGTTGAAATCCAATTGTTGGTAGGAGGGGAAAGTTTTTCCAGGGTAAGAGAACAGCATGTGTCAGGCAAAAGCTGTTTAACATGTTTGTGGAAATGAAAGAAGATCAGTATGGTAGAAACCTAGCAAAGAGAAGAGAGATATGAGATGATTTGTAAGGGTAGGTAATGGTTAGATTACACAGACTTATAGACCTTAGGACGCATCAAAAGTAGCCAGAGTTTCTAATCAGGGTGGCAGGATGGCTCAGTTGGTTAGAGCGCGAGTTCAATTCCACATGGACCAGTGAGCTGCGCCCTCCACAACTAGATTGAAGACAACCAGCTGCCGCTGAGCTTCTGGAGGGGCAGATGGATGGCTCAGTTGGTTAGAGCACAAGCTCTTAACAACAAGGTTGCTGGTCCAGTTTCCACATGGGATGGTGGGCTGTGCCCCCTGCAACTATGCAACTGGACTTGGAGCTGAGCTGCGTCCTCCACAACTAGATTGAAGGACAATGACTTGGAGCTGATGGGCCCTGAAGAAACACACTGTCCCCCAATATTCCCCAATAAAATTAAATAAAAAAGAGTTTTTAATCGGGCAAATATTGTCCAATTTATGTGTGGAGACAAAACTCCAGGGCCAGCAGAAGAGACATTTGGTTACTGATTCTTGCATGACTAAGAACTACAGCAGAGGCAACCACTTGAACACCCAAACCTGGTTGCCTGTGGAGGGTCCGAGGAATCTAATTTCAGACGTAAAGTGGGTTTGCCTGAACATTTTAACATTGGGCTTTGGGTGCGAATATAGCATGTTAACTCAATCCAGAAGGCTGGCAAAACTATCTACGATTACATAGTCATGACAGGCATTGGTACAGAGGACAGTGGCCCATAGAACTTTCTTACTTAGCATAACACATTTGGGCAACAGCAAAACTTACTGCCACACTCTGCTCCAAGCTCAGCCTCACTGAATCACCCCTTCAACTGCTAATAGTGGTCAAGGTAGGCAAGGAAGAGGTGGTTGGTCACTTCCTCAAGCGAAGGTAACCAGCTCAGATGTGTCCATTTTAATAACTCCAGCCATAGCCCTGTTTCTTCAGGAAGTAAGAGACTTACTATAGCAACACTATTTCTGAGCTGGATTTTGGATTCTAGTGAGGGAAAAACCCTTCTGTGGGTTCCCAAAGAGTTGTTTGCCAAGGAAGGGGTCTCTCAGAACCCACCAAATAGGTCTATGAGGCCTGACAATTAAGTTCGTGAACTTGTCGCAATGCTATTGCTAACCTTTTTTTAATATCGAAGGGATTATTCATTTTGAATTTGTACCAACTGGACAAACAGTTACCCAAGTTTACTATTTGGAAGTGCTGAAAAGGGTGTGTGAAAAAGTTTGATGACCTGAACTTTTTGCCAACAATTCATCACAACAATGCACCAGCTCACACGGCACTGTCTGTGAGGGAGTTTTAGCCAGCAAACAAATAACTGTATTGGAACACCACCCTCCATACTCACCTGATCTGGCCCCCAATGACTACTTTTTTACCCGAAGATAAAGGAAATATAGAAAGGAAAACATTTTGATGACATTCAGGACACCAAGGGTAATACGACGACAGCTGTGATGGTCATTCTAGAAAAAGAGTTCCAAAATTGTTTTGAAGGGTGAACTAGGCACTGGCATCAGTGCATAGCTTCCCAAGGGCAGTACTTTGAAGGTGACCATAGTGATATTCAGCAATGAGGTATGTAGCACTTTTTCTAGGATGAGTTTGTAAACATAATTGTCTGACCTCATATTAATCTACTGTTGGAGCTAACTTGGGCAGAGTATCAGTTACAGAAAGACTAAACATGGCATTGCTTAGAATCAGAGGCAGAACAAATCCAAGACAGCCAATAAAACAATTTCCACAGAATTGTGGGAAATCAAAGACAGCCAATAAGTGGAATGCCAAAAATGGGCATTTCATTGCAGACTACACTCAGAGAGCACCTTCAGTGATTGAATTATATTCATGATATTTGATATCTTTAGCTGGGCACTAGTGTGTCATATATCTCTCAAATATTTCATAGTTGTTGTCTTTTTTCTTTAAAAAGTGGGAACCCACTCCTAGCAGAGCTAAAGCATGCTTAGGTTAGGAGGTGATCTCAGGAAATCAGAGAGGACTCAGACGTGGAGCTACTCTGGTTTTTCGGAGTGTTAGATTTGATTGGCATCTATATCTGCTCTTGCCCTCAGAGAGACAAAGCAGGGATATTTGAGCTGAGAGTTGGATGAACAGGAGTAAGTTAAGAGAAGTAATGTATGTCCCTGGGTTAGCTTCAAGATCTCAGAGCGGCTGGGCACATGCTGCACCTAGGAAGGATGGACCCTAGGCCAAAGTTACCTGTGTCCCAGCAAAGCCTTGAGGCAGTACATCCCTTGAATCAAAATTCAGGGAGTGAGTATCTCCATGGTAACCAGTGGGAACCCAAGACTGGAGTGCTTAAGATCCTGGGACCTGGTTGAGTGATGGGGTAAAGGTGGAATGAAGCTAAGAATAACTGAGACTGGGTATCCCAATAGCCGGGCAACGCATGAGCATAGAATAGAACATTTAGATTTAAATAAGAAAATATGATTTTTTTTTTGCACACTTGAGTGAGAAACTAAGATTCGTGTTCATTTTAAGAAGACACGTTTGCCTGCTGTCTGGAATGCATTATATGGAGGCAAGTATAGAAATGGGGAGAATTTAGAGGCTGTTGTAATATCTAGACAAGAAATAGTGTGGGCCTGGATTGGGGTAATGAGAGTGACCATAGTGAGAAATGGAAAGGTGAGAAGTGGTGAGAAAATATTTTGGTGCCTGTGATGGATAGACTCCTAAGGTGGCCCCCCAATCCATGCCTCCTGTGTCCATGTCCTTGTGATCCCCTACCCTTGAGTGTGGGCAGGACCTGCTCCTTGCTTCCAAATGATAGAATATGAGTTTTGAGGAAGCTTAAAGGCAAGTTAAAAACAAAAACAAAAACGAAAAACTCACCTGAGTGTTATTGGAAGGAAAAGTTGATTCCTCTCCTTTCTTTTCTCTGTCACACACACATACACACACACACTCACAAAGCCTGCCCCATGGAGCCACAGGGGCGCCTCCCGTTTTGGTTGCACAGTAGTTTTTCTTTGACTCTTCCCCACAGCCAATGAAATTTCTAGGGTTCTGCCAATTACGCAGCTGGTGATTGTACAATGATTGTGCTGCAGCTGTGGTCCAAGAGTCTTTTAAAAAAGGGAGTGATTCTGAGAGGCTGCTTATCTGACACTGAGTGACATTATCAGAATTACTTAAATCAAGTTGGTTGATTAGAAATGTCGTTCAAGTTTAGGCTTCATTGGAATTTAGGTCAGCCCCAAACAATGTATGGAAAGCAAAGAAAGAGAAAAATCTCACTTTTCCCATGGGGAACCAAAGACACTGCTTTTCTTCAAGGGACTAGTGGAACTAGTAGGTTATAAAATTGAGACTGATTTGTTACAACTCTTAAAACTGCATATGACTGATGCCCAAATCTATCGAATGATCTTAGTCCAAAAGGGCAGATTTATTTGAATGATGCTGAATGACTTATGGAATTGAAGATATAGCTGCAGGAAAAAGGCAACTCCAGGCCCTACAGGTGAAATCAGGAAATCGTACAAAAAATGAGTCTCCCAGCTCTGCCTCATCTTTTTTTTTCTTCCTCTTTGGTGTTGGTTTCACTTTCTTAGGCATTGCCCCACAGTGGGAATTTTTCCATTACCTCTAAGGCCATATTCTTACAGTATTGGGACCACAAAGAAAAAGAAAATAAGAGGTCTCCCTGCCAACTTCAGCCAGAATAATCCTGCGCTTGGCCTCTGCCCTGGCTTTGCTCATGTGCCAATGCTTGGACCGATCACTGTAGCTAGAGAATGGGGTGCTATGTTCATCCCAGACTGAGACGGACTCTTGTGAATATGCATGCACCAGAAGGAGGGGAAGAAGGAGTGCTGGACAAGCAAAAGGAAAGAAAGGATCACCTAGAGACACTTCAAAGGTACCAAATCATAACATGATGCTTGGCAATGTAGTTATGTCACAAATTTAACTTTCATCACATTCCCAAGTGTCCCAGGCCTCTCATAATCTCAACCTACAATCGATTTCTACAATTACTGTTTTTGTTCATCAAAGCATTCAAAATTACTTGAGGCCTCCTCATAATTATTTTATTCCTTTTTTATTTGTTCAGCTTCAATACAGTTTAACATTTGTGGTAGATACTGTGATTGGCTTACTCAGTAAATCTTCCAACTTCCTTTCAGAATTCCTTACTCCAATGCAGTGTGGAAATACTTCACTTCCCAGACTCCCTCACTCCTTGGTTCTAGATGTGAGTTAGGCTCTGCCAAACAGAAGCACTGATGCGAGCTTGAATTTGGAACGGAGTTAAGTGGGGAGAGAGGCAGGGCTTAAGATATTAATTTTGGTGGGAAAGACTGTAGCATCAATGACTGGTTCTGGAGCCAGCAGCTGTGATAGCAGCTGCCCAATGTAGCAGACAGCTTGTGGGTTATGGCAAAAGAAGCAGCTTCACTGGTGGCCAGGTTCTACAATGTGGCTTTGGGATTTGTTCCTGGAAGCTCCTGCTAGCTTTCAGTCTTCCCAATGATTATGTAAGTCATGTAATCGCTTGCAATAAATCCTTTTCTGATAAAATAGCTTGAATGGATTCTGTTCTCTGTGATTGAAGTCTGACTGACACAACATAGAAATTAGATTTTGAAATGTCACTGGCCTTTTTGATTGTTTCATTTTTCTTTTCTGTCTCTGTAATTACATGGATACAAAAGGTGAAGTGAAGTTTGTATTATGTGTTGCTTTCAATGAACAGGTGAGTTGGGAGGTGGTCACAGTCCTTTACTGCTATGTAGTTCATTAGATTCCTACTCAATACCTGCTATTATTTAGTATATCTGTGCTGGAGATCTTCTATTTGCCCCCCAGATCTACTCCATGCCCTGGGACTGACCAATAGTAGCAGTGGGCTTCCTTGCCTTCTGGCTTTACCAATGATAAGCCCTGGTTTATGCTGGTTGTCTGTCCCTCTGCAGCTGTGGGGGGATGAGGGGGGTGGGCTACATTCTATCTGTGGGCCATCTTTCTCCTTAGAGTTTGTACTCTCTAAACAGTCAACATTTATTAATTCCTTACTGTGCAGTCTCTTTTGCACATTGAGGATTCAGAGATCATATATCACAAACAAAATGGCCTCTCTGGGCCTTTCCCTGAATGAAGTATCCATACTTTGATCTCCAAGCTTTAGTGGTTAAGAATAAGAATGTGAGTAAATGATTTAGACAGTTGTCAACAACCATAGCTGACTACAGACTCTGCCCACGTCTCTTCCCTCCTCTATTTGCATTGTCTCCAGTAATTCCTTAGACGTTCCTAGAACTCAAAGCATTGATGCTGCCAGCATTTGAGGGCTGGCCCTCATGAGATTAGGAATCCTCCTACTTTTTCTGGCTAAGGTATAGAGAACACCCTTTGCCCTCAGTGCAGTAGTGATAAAACACTTTTTTTATTTCCTCAAAGAAAACTTACATTGCCCTTGAATTCTACGGTATTTATCAATCAAGATCTACAGTATCAGAATTTCTCAGGGCAGAGATCATGAATCGTTTTTTTTTTTTTTTAAACAAGTTCTCAAAGTTATTCTGGTACATTATTTTGCCCCTATTTATTCACTGCATCTATTAATAAGTAACTAATGAGAGAGAAAGAAAGAAAAAGAGTGATGGAGAGAGAGAGAACAAACTTCAGCAGTTCGAGCATTTTATTTACTTTGCAGTTCACTACAGAGATTAAATTAGTAATGTAAAATTTTACTATACAGTGTTATGATTTCACTATTTTCATCTTGTCGAGTGGGAATTATTGGACTGCTAAGCTCACACAGATTCTATAAAAGTTTAGCAATCTACCACTAGGACTGGGAAGCCAAGAGAAAAAAGAAAAAAAAAGGTAACACTATGTTACAGAAACTGAAGGGCCAGATTTCTCATTAATGTAACTGGAGTTTCATTTTTACATTTTTGGCTGATCCACCCACTCAGTCATAGACTCTTTCTCTTCTCATAGTCTTGCTGGGTAGTAGACATGAGCCAAAGGTTCTCAAACTTCTGCCCTGTTGCTGGAGTGGGTTAGTACTTTGAGTCTCTCTAGAATCTCTGCTGTTAGGCCCAGATAACTCAATTAAATCTGCAGTCCTTCTCAGCATCTGCCCTGACTGCCAGCCCTAAGGACCTGTTTTCCTAAGGACCTCTCTCTCAAGAGAGCTTTGGGCTTTTTGGGCCTATAATATATTCCCAAGCCTGTAAAATCTCTTTCTACCTTTAATTATCTTCTTCATGAACTGTTCAAATCCAGTTATGGGGCCCTGGTAATTTTTTTGGTTCTAATCTCAGATGCCATCTGTCTCCAGAGGTTAGAATCAGTTCTTCAGGTGGTCAGAAGACGCCTCATTTTCCATAAGTGAACAATTTCAGCCAGCTATTAATTTCTCATTTCTTATTTGGGAGGTAGTCACATGTTTAGCTCAATGAAGAAACAAAACTTTCTAGTCTCTAGAATCAAATTCCTCCCCTAGTTTCTTCCCAATTATTCCTTCATCAATTACTTTCTGATCTACATATCCTTCTCTGCCTCAAGGATATAGGCTGTCAACATCCTATGATCATAATGACAGAAATGCTTTCAATGTGCAGTAACCCTGAGGTGGCAGGCAGATTCTTCCGTCCTTCCCCAGTATGTGAGAAGAGCATGAAACTGTTTGATAACATGATACTCTGATTCTTTAGAAAAAACAGGAGACAAACTTACCTAATTTTTCATCCCAATATTTTTATAACTTTTTTTGCATATACAAAGATCATGCTCACTCCTGGCTGGATAACTTGTTCTTTGTTTTATTTATTTATTTTATTGGGGAATATTGGGGAACAGTGTGTTTTTCCAGGGCCCATCAGCTCCAAGTTGTCGTTCAATCTAGTTGTGGAGGGCACAGCTCAGCTCCAAATCCAGTCACTGTTTTCAATCTTTAGTGGCAGGGGGCGCAGCCCACCATCCCAGGTAGGAGTTGAACCAGCAACCTTGTTGTTGAGAGCTCGAGCTCTAATCAACAGCCATTTGGCTGCCCCTCTAGGGGCTCAGTGGCAGCTAATTGTCTTCAATCTAGTTGTGGAGGGCGCAGCTCACTGGCCCATGTGGGAATCGAACTGGCAACCCTGTTGTTCAGAGCTCGCTCTCTAACCAAGCGAGCCATCCGGCCCCCCAAGGATAACTGATTCTTTATGCATTTGCTGTGGCAGAAGGTGTTATAGATGAGATAAAGCTTGGATACCAGGTTTCCTGAAGCAAGATTTGCTTTAATGTTCAGTTTGACAATATCAGGTAAACTTTAACATCTCAAATAACAGCAGGCATGGGTCTGGATTTTTAAGAAATTGACAATTGACACGATTCACCTAGAGATACTTGGGGATTGCTTTGAAATAATGGAGACTTACTGACTGGTATTTTATAACTTTAGTAGACTTCATGGATTTCTCTTGTGTGTCATAGATAATTTTTATGTAACTAAGTAATGATTGTTGTGTAGATAAATGGGCAATGAACAGATACATATAATTCTCAAAAGAGGAAATAAGTAAAAACATTTAATCAACATGTTCACTATATGAATTCCATCTCATTAGTAATGAAAGAAATGCCAATTAAAAAAAATGTTATGGTGACTTACCTTCTTATTGAAATGAGCAAGGGAAGAACAACAGGAATACAGGTTGCTGGCTAGAGAGCAGTGAGATGGGCCCTCTCACATACTGAGGAGGGATGGAAAAGGGGAGGGTCCCCTCCATTCTGTCAGGCTGCAAGAACTGGAGACATGCTCAGGTTACCTTAGGTGGCAGGAGTTTATCAAACAGATGTCTAAGGAGGGAGAGAAAATGGGAAACACATAATCAGTCCTCAAGTCATCCAGAATGTTCTTCAGGACGTGGCAGTACTAGTAGTCTGAGAGCAGTTTTGGTTGCTTAAGAAGTCTAGTTGTTCCCACAGAAGCTGGCATCCATTTCTCCATCCATTGCTTGTCGTGATGGTGACTTAGGACTCTTTCTGAAGCCTGATTCAAACTGGCTGAATCAAGAAAGGAACGCATTGCTTCTACGGACTGGAAAGTCCAAGGGCAGGACTTGTTCAGGGCAGTTGGATCTGAGGGCATCTATGGAGTTAGTTTTTCTGTCTCTGTCTCTGTTTGTAAGCTCTGCTTTCTTGTGAATTGGCTTAAGTTTAAAGCAGGCTCTCTCCATGTGCTGGCACCTGATAGGTCACCTACCATCTCAAATCCTCAGCTTCCTCATTCTAGAAAAATGGAGCTAGAAGCCACCTACATAAGCACATTGTGAAGATCCAATGAGATAGAATATATATAAATGCTTTCAAACCACAACGTTGTTGTATTTATTAGTTGTTATAAGCTCAGTGGTCTGTTTTGGAACAGTTTTTCTTTTAACTTGGCACCTATACCTTCTTTCCTATTTGTGATTATTTAAAAAATGGTATAGATTTCATTGAGCAGGGCTGTCTTATAGTTTGGCACATAGAAAAAAAAGTCATCTTTTGAACCAGGAATATCAAGAATGAGGGACACTGCTATTCCTTCTTAAGGTAACATTTAAAAAATTAAGTTTTGGGGCCATAGGAGCTTGTGGAGGTGTCTCAGGGACCACAGTGTACATTGGGGAAGTTGGGGAACGGGGTTGTGAGGAGGGTTTGGGAGGCAACTGGCAAAGACTGAATGGGTGGGTCTGTTCCACTTAATGAGAGCAGCCCTGCTTTTGTGTGTTTTCTACATCATGATTCTAGGTAAAATTTTACATAAAAAAGGATTGTAGTAACATTATCAAAATGGCAGCAGCTTTGGCAGCAAAAGAAATGAGCCAAGTGCTGACATTAATTAACTAAAGGCTAATGAAGGCAGAACTGATTCAATCAATTAGAGCAAAATTGAACTCCACTTGATCAAAATCTGGAATTCAATATAAAAATCATTGATCGGTAACAGCCCAAAGTTGTATATGCTAAAATGGCTTCAGCCCAAAATGGATTCCCTTCGTCTCGTTGTTCACATCTGGGACTAAGGACTCTGACAAGCCTTGGGAATGGAGGGGTTCAACTGATCTTCTTACACTATGCGGTAGATGATATTATTAGCATTTATCAACCTCTCCTTGCCCTTGTAAAGACCATGTATCTAGTCTGGCCAATTCCAGCGCTGAGGTGAGGAAAAGCTGATGCATAATTCTCTGGACTTGCTCTTTCCGGCCATGGTGATCTAGAAGGCCAAGTTTCAGGTGGATGTACCTATGAGATGACCAACCTCTGTTACCCTGAGTCTTGAGTGGCTGCACAGGGCAGAGTACCCTATCTATCTATCTACAAGGGCTGTGTACCATGAGCGAGCAAGAAAGCTTTCTTAACCTACTGATATCTTCGAGTTGCTTTGTTACAGCAGCATGACCTAATATCCACTGAGAGGAAATCTGGGGGCTCCAGGAAGGTTTCTCAGGATGCAAAATTTACAGGACTGGCTGGAAAAGAGCAAAGCTAGGAGTGCCAAGTGAAATGGGGACGAGGTAAAGTGAGGGAGGGAGTAAAAAGAAAGCTAGTTGTGTGATTTAATGATGGCGGGGGGAGGGAACCATTCATTTTGGAGTCAAATAGACCTACCTAGGGTTCACATTTAGGTTTCACTTTTTATTTTCTCTTTGACTTTGAGTAAGTTGCCAAACTCTCTTACTCTCTTCACCTATAAAATATATCTATATTACATGATTGTTGAAAAGATTAAATTATACACACACGTGCATATGGCTAGCAGGTAGCACAGTATTTAACAGTTGGTAAGTAATCGATAAACGTAGGTACCCCTTCTTCTGGCACGCTTTCCTCTAATACCATTTCTAAGCTTGGTAGTTGTTAAGTTTTGATCTCACAGACTCTGCAGCTGAGACTCCTTCAAGTTTAAAGTTCTCACTACAAGGTCTGCATCCCTCATATCCGCACTAGAGCTTTTAAACTAGAAAGGATTTGCCGCCAAATCCTCTGTCTTATTGCTTTGTTTGTAGTGCACTTGGATTCTGAAGAGAGAATCATGGCCAGTGTGAGTCTAAAGTCTGAGCAAGGGAGAACTTGTGAGAGAACAGTAGAGAGGACTTAGCAGTGTCCGCGTTTTCCTTATTGATGTTTCAGCTCCTTCTGCCCAGGTTCATATAAAGGCATTCCCCTGTTCCTGCCTCTTCAATTGTCATTCATAGCAACCTCCAGTCTGGTGCATTCAACTCCTTCCATCCTGATCTTCAAGAAATAATTTTAATGAAACTGTATTCGCAGCCTCCAGTCTGGTGCATTCAACTCCTTCCATCCTGATCTTCAAGAAATACTTTTAATGAAACTGTATTTGAAACTAAAGGGAAACCATCACATTCCAAAATATAACTATGTAAAAGAAAAGAAATGCATGAGTTTCCTGGTGGAGAAGCTCTCATCTGAGCAAACTGTGATTGCTCACTGACACCCGGAAGTTCTGGGGGCTATAGCTATTCACTGACACCCCCGTCACAATTGTGAAATTACTTGATCCCAATGTCCTGTTTCTTGTTGAGTTTCAGTGAAAAAAATTTCCCTTGATTCCTCCTTGGTTAACCCTGGGGGGGGACAGGGTGTTAATTTCATGTTACAAAATGTCCTTTACTGGAGAGAATATGCACAACAAAACTGCATTTTTCAAAAGGAGGCACAAGATTAGAGAAAAAAGAATTCAGAAATACTGTTTCAGTGACTTGAAACACCAGTTCTCAAAGAGAAGGAGGCTAAGAGGAAACGGAGAGGAGAAAGCCTGAGTATAGTAAGAAAAAGGTCCCAGAGGGACCACTGTACTCTCACCAACTTGTGGCATTTGGTGAGCATGAACGTTTGTGGGGTTTTTTTTGGCTTGTTACCTCATTTAGCCTTAACTGTTTAAAGATGGGCTTTTTTTGGACATTTCATCCAGTCTTAATGTTCTAAAGGAAGCGTAGAAATGATCATTTGATTTGGAAAACCCAGAGGGACGTTTTAATGTGGGGTGCAGAAAATCTCCGGGTCCAAATCCCCTCTGGGTAGTAACTGGGACACACCTCCTTCTTCACGGAAACCCCACAGGGTTCAGCATTTTGCAGCAACAAAGAGTAGTTCTGAGTTCCTGTTTCTGTCTGAGGCGGGCCAACAGCTCTCAGCCCGTTTGCAGAGACGAGATGATGGACACCTCTTGAGTCCAACAAGGGTGGAGCCCAACCATGCTTGGTGGAGAAGCAAGCTCCTGTCCGGCCTGAGTCACCTCCAGGAGTACCGGCCCGGTCCTCTCGTCACCAACCCCCGCAACGCCAAAGGCCGTCAATGAAAACAACAACAACAAAACCCTCCAAAGACACACGCAGAGAAAAGGATCCGCGTTCAGAAAGGGATGCTCCTTTGCACCCGATCCCCCTGTATTGCAGCCCCACTGCTTCCCTGGAGTGCCGCCCGCATTAGTGAATTCACGCCTTGGGAACGGCGGTCTCCCTCGCGTGGCCCCACTCCCGGGCTTCCCCTTCCCCAGCCTCAGCCCGGGGCTCCCCGCGCCACCTGCGAGGACTCGGACCCACGCGCCCCACGCGCCTTCCTGCCGCTCCCCGGGCTCTACTTTCACTTTCGGTCCCGGGGAGGACGAAGCAGGCGGCGGCGGCACGAGGGTGAGCTCGCTGGGTCCCGGACCCCAGGGGTCTGCGTGGTTGGAACAGGGCGCGGACCCCGGCCTCGCTCCGGCGCTCTCCGGGGAAGCCCGAGGGCTCGGGGCGCCGGGAGGAGGACTAGCGGCCTGCCACGCGGCCTGGGCCCAAGCCTTAGGGGGAGGGTTCGGCCCGTCTCCACCCCGAGGAGGCAGGGGGCGCGGGGCCGGCGCGCCTACCCTGCGAGCTCCCCGGCTTTGCCACTTCCCGACAGCGGCGGCCTCCCTCTGAGCTCCGCCTGGCGGCTGGGTCTGGCCAGCCGCGCAGCCCCCCAGACCCCGAGGAGGGCGAGAGGCAGGGGTGGGTGAGTGGCGGGCTGAGGACAAGGAGGACACCTGGCGGATAGTTGCCAGACACAAGAACGTGGCTTTGCGTGTACTACTGGGCTGGGGTGGGGTCGCGGGGTGGGATCGCGGGGTGGGATTGGCGTCTCTCTCCCTGCTTCTCCTGTACTTCTTGCCAAGCAGTTGTCTGTCCTCACTTTGGGCTCTAGCTGAGTTCTACTCCGATAAAGTTCTCGAGTTTGAGCAAATTCTTGTTTCCTATCTGGGTGCCTTACTCTCCAGGTGCACCTGCAAGTGAATTTCATGAGGAAGGAGAAGAGCAGACACCATTTCCACGGAGGTTCCCTGTGTAGCTCAGGTTCTGAAAGTAACAAGTGCTCTGTTTTCGACCAAATGCCCAGAGGATATGCTCTCAACTCAACTCAGGATGTGGTCATCATTTTTAAAAAATACTTAAAAAAAAATTGTCCAGAGCCTGTATTCCTAAGGAGTTGGAGTTGTATGTACTAGTACCTAGCATATTTTCAGGTGGGCCTAAATAGAAAAATACCATGTTTTTAAAAAAAGAATCAATTCAACATTTTTATTGCTTACCAGCAGTGATAAATTATTATCAGTGCTTGTTAATTTCCTTGTTCAGAACATTTTGGAAGAAAGTCCATTACGTCTTGATGATCAATTTCACATTCCGTAGTGTCTCAATAAAGAGAAGGGGGAGATAACCCAGAATGAGTTGCCCCTGACTTCCTGTTTCAGTGGGCAAAGTCAGAATCACCAAAGGCAGCTTAAGTAAAGTTCCTAAAGTATCTTGAACTCTTCCTGACTGTAAGTAAAGTTAGGTACTCTGTCACTGCTGCGCTTTCATTGACAACATTGACCGTGAAAGATGCTTTGGTAAAATCAGGTGCCAAAGCACCCACCGGAAGCTAGAACAGACCCCCCCCCCCCCACTAGAACTACAGGAACCAACCCTGCCAGTACCTGATTTCAGACTTCTGGCCTCCAGAACTGTGAGATAATAAATTTCTGTTCTTTGAAAAAAAAAAAAAAAAAAAAGATCAGGTGCCAAAGAAAAATATTTTTAAAACTTTAAATGAGTGCAGTCAAGTACAGGAAAGTCATTTAAACCCCTATCTCTGTGCTCTAAATCTGTATTCAACTGCCTCATTGATATGTCCCCTTGGATATCTCGTAGACATCACAAACGTACTAAAAAATGAACCCCTGATTCCCTCTCCTCCTTTTGAAATCTGTTCACTTCTGGTCTCTACCTCAGTAAAGGGAACACATGACTACTCACATGTTCATTCTAGAAACCTGGCAGCAATGCTGATTTGTCCTTTTCCTTATGCCCCACTTCAGAAGTTGAATCCATCCATCTCCCTGTGTCTGTGTGTCTCTCCCCTCTCCCACCACCTCTCCCTCTGTCTATTAACACCATCCCAGTATAAACCACTAGCTTACTTTGTCTAGACTACTTTCTTAGCCTCTTAGCCTTCACTCATGCTCCTTTCAGCTCTCCCTGCTCCACTCAGCAACCAGGGTGATTTTCTTAAAGGATGAACAGGATCCTAGGACCTTCTAGCTCAAAACCCAGTGGGTTCTCATTGTACTTAGGATAGGATCCAAAATCTTTAATAAGCCTACAGGGTTGTGTAGTGGTCTGGCCCCTGCTTATCTCTCCAGGCACGTCTTTCCCCCCGTGTGCTGTGCTTTGGGTTCATTGGCCTTCATCACCAGCACTGTCTCCTGCCTCTGAGCCTGCAAACGTGATCCCTGTTCCCTCTGTCTGGGAGAGTCTCCTCCCTCTTTTCTTAGCTTACTTGAATTTGTCCTTTAAACCTCAGCTAAAAGTATCAGAGAGCCCCACTATAAATTGGTATGACCTGTTATTCTCTCAGTATGTGTGTGTGCTTTTTCCTTCATAGGTAATCACGGCTGGTAACTATATATATGTGTACATATTTGTGTCAACTTGTTAAAAATCCCCCCCACCCACCACACACATATAGGCTGTGAGTTGGCTGACATCAGGGACCTTTGCTGTACTGCTGAGGTCAGCAAAACCCCTGGCACGTAATAGGCCCTCAATAAATATTTGTGGAATGAGTGATTGAAAATATTTTAACTCACTGAATCTTCACAACCATCTGTGTGACAGCTGTTATAGTACACATGAAGAAAATGAAACTGGGATTAAATCACCTGCACAAGGTCACACAGTATGTAGCAGAGCAAGAACTCAAAGGCCAGGTTTTCTTTTCTGACTGTAAGCCTATATATATATATATATATATATATATATATATATATATATATATATATATATATATATATATAGTATAGCTATAATATATGTGTATATGTGTGCATGTAGGTATTCTGACATTTACGCTCTCTGTATTACACGTTCCATTTTGGTTTCCTGGCACTGCATCCTCCCTGAGACACAGCCATGTTCTCTTTGGTCCTCTCTCCTCATAGACTCAATCCTGCAAAGCCTTTGATGTGAGGTCCCACTAGCAGCCCCTTCAGCAACCCATGGGCCTTGCTGTCAGCTCAGAACCAGTTGCAATTTTTGGATCTCCTCTTGACTGTTGGAGAACACTCAGGGGCTTCCAGAGTCCTCACATGCTTGAACCTGCCATTTTCCACAATCTTGGGGCATGGGCTGCACCCACTAAGTGCTGCCGTCAGAAATTCCAAATGAAAGCATCATACAAATTCCCTTTACTTTTGTTCCCCTGACTTCAAGAGAAATCCATCATCCTCCCCCTGCGAGGGGATGTTGCCTGAGGAGGTAGGGGCAGGAACTCTTTACTATTTTGGTGTTTAATCTTTATTCTTTTTCAAATTGCTCCAATCCTCTGTGGCTGGAAGCATCCTTTAGTTGTTTCCTAGACACAAAAACAAAAACAAACACCAAACAAAAAGAAAACCTGTTCTTCCTTTTCACATTTTTTTTCCTGTCTTATTTGGGTGGTGTCTTTTGAACTGGGATTATGGTGTCTGTAGTGTTGTTATCCTTTCTGTTTAGCCTGCAGACCTGCTCCATGGGAATGGGGAGGTAAGGTGCCTTTAATTGTGTGTTTTGGAAGGGAACAGGATGGAAAGGAAGGAGTAGGGGAGAGCACATCAGTAATTATCTTGAACTATTAATAGTATCTCCCCACATAGGGCTCAAGGGATGAGACCAGGGTTTAGCAAGGATTGTCTAGTAGTTTCTCAACCTGGCTCTTCAATAGAATTTCTGGGAAGTTTAAAAAAAAAATTCTGACACGTTGACCTCATCATCGTAGATCCCAGTTTAATGATTCTAGATAGGGTTCCAGGCAACAGTTATTTTTAAAGGTCCCTAGATGACGTCAGTCCGTAGCCAGAGTTGAGAACCACTGACATGGAGGGAAAGTCCCATGTATTACGATCATTTTGAGGGATCCACATTGCAGCATTACTGCTTTTCTTGTCTGATCCAAATGTCCAGGAGCTAGAGGAGTTTGAGGGAATTAGGGCCAATTACCTGGGCTAACCCGGAAGGGACTCCTGGCACTCTTTAGAGAGGAATCATTGTCTAAGAGAGAGAGAGAGAGAAGTAGGCTGGGTTCTGAGGGCATGGATTGCCAACTGACTTAAAATTCACATTCCTTTTGGGTCCTGTAGCCTTTAAAATAAAGTGCAAAATATGGTCTGTAGCATGACTCCAGCATGCTTTCGGCATAATCTTGGAGTCACTGCTTTCTTGCCTTGGGAATCGTCATTCTCCGTCAAGTTCTGCTGGGATTCCCTTCTGTCCATGTCAATTTCCTAGCAGCCCTTCACTTTCTCCCTTTTTGCTTGAGCTCTTACCCTGGCTCGCTCCCCCTGCAGTGGTTTTAATGCCCTCCCTTAGTTTCCAGATCTGACCTAATCTTGCAGAGCATACTCCTATGCTGGTCTTGCATGGTGGTGGCAGCTTAGAGTCACTGCAGCCAAAGTGCCTCTCTCCCTTCAGAAATATCATTCCCCCCAGAACCCTCTTTTATTATTAGTCTTAAAACACTCCACACTTTCTCTGTTGTGTTTCATTATTTGTGTATAAATGTTTTCTACCCTTCCAGTGTTTGAAGTCCTTGATTGTGGGATTTGTGTCTTGTGTATTATATCCCACACAGTGCTCAGGACACAGCCTTCTATGCAGCAGGCATTCAACACATATATTTGTTGGATTGATTGTAAGAGAGAATCCAGGTGACTGGCTGTGTTTGTCACACCCTCGTGAAAATCACCATAAACTCTTGAAGTGATTCCTGGCTACATAAATAATAAACTAATACTTGAATCCCAATGTTATTAAAGGTTACTGTTATGGATACTTGCCTCCCCTCCTGTCTTGTTACTCATCATCTAAGTCTCCTTCCTATGTTTTCTGTGTTTTAGAAACTCCGTACATTTGATAGGTGGGAAGCAAGGCGTGTCCCCCACTACAGAAGCTGCAAAGTCCAGATTCTTTCTGCACCTCCTTGCCTGGTAGTGTGCATACCTCAGCTTGGCTCCAACAATCAGAGGTAAGAGTCGGGACTTAGAATCGGAAACAAGCAATGCAAAGTTGCGGGGGCAGTGGAGAACTCACTGTGGTACCTGCAGCAGTGTCAGCAGCTGACCCCCAGGGCAGTAGGGCGGCTTCCCCCTGGTCCAGTGTGGGTGGGGAGTGGTCACCTGGTCAGATGACTCTCTGATGTGGTTCTGGCTATCCATCTTTGCCTTTTAATGAACCTGGGTTCCCAAATGTCCTGGCAACTCTGTGATCTATTTAGTGAGCTACTCAGGATCCTCAGCCAGAGCTTGCTCTGTTGCTTTCAACCAAGAACCCTACTGATAAATTAATCTTAATTTTGAAAACTAGATGATGTGTTTTACTAGGTGTTAATGATTGTTGCTGACCATCAACTTCTTTTTTCTATCAATCAGTTACATAGATAGAGAAGGTAATTTTGCTTTCAGGAAAACATCCAGTACTTTTGAAAGTTTGGATCTATATCTGCTAATTATGGGTGGATACATTCTGCAGTTGTGCTGTCTTGATAATATTTTAGTGACTCTTAATTTTTTTTTTCCTTTTCTTTTCTTGAGGTAGTTTGAGCAAAGAAGATGATATCTCTGTCCGTCAAATGGCCACTTGGAACCATGTCATTTCTACTTTCTTCACTGTTGATTCTCTTAACTGTGTCAACTCCCGCCTGGGGTCAGAGTAGTGAAACTACATCTCCAAAAGCTAGTGATGGGACACCATTTCCTTGGAATAAAATGCGACTTCCTGAGCACATCGTCCCAGGTCATTATGATCTTATGATCCATGCGAATCTCACCACTCTGACTTTCAAGGGAACCACTGCAATAGAAATCACAGCCAGCCAGCCCACCAGTGCCATCATCCTGCATAGTAACCACCTGCAAATATCTAAGGCTACCCTCAAGAAGGGAGCTGGAAAGAGGCAGTCTGAAGAACCACTGAGAGTCCTGGAATACCCGCCTTACGAGCAAATCGCACTTCTGGCTCCCGAGCCTCTGGTTGTTGGGCGCCCTTACACAATTGTCATTGAATACACTGGCAATCTTTCTGAGAATTTTCATGGATTTTATAAGAGCACCTACAGAACCAAGGAAGGGGAAGTGAGGTATTTTTTTTCCTATTTTTTTTAAAGCTTCGAGTACTGCCCATATTACATTATTTCAGATAAATTGTATTAAAATTCCCTTGATTCTTCAATTCTTCCTTTGGTTTTGCTTTTGTATCTTCTTTGTGAAGTTAAAAATGGCAATACTTTTGTTTTCCTTGATTTTTTACATCTTTTTTTCATTCTGTTTTAATCTGTTTTCTTGCTTCCAGCTCTATCAGAGTAAATACCTATTTGTTTATTTCGTTAAATTTCTGGGATGTGATAAACATTTTTAATTCTCTTAGCCTGTATATTAGTTTCTTAGGGCTGCTGTAACAAAGTACCATCAACTGGGTGGCTTCAAAGAACAGACATTTATTCTCTGACAGTTCTGGAGGCTAGAAGCCCGAAATCAAAGTGTCAGCAGACCTATGCTCTCTCCAAGTCTGAGTGGAATTCTTCCTTGCCTCTTCCTAGCTTGTGGGGGGCCATTGTTTCTTGGCATTGCAACTACATCAGTTCATTCTCTGCTTCTGTTTTCACATGGCCACTGTCCAAATTTCCCTCTTCTTATAAGGACCCCAGTTATATTGCATTAGGGTCCAAACTAATGGTCTCATTTTAACTTAATTACATCTGCAAAGACCATATTTCCAAATAAAGTCACATTCATAGATATTAGGGATTAAAACTTCAATATATCGACATGACCGGTTAGCTCAGTTGGTTAAAGTGTGGTGCTAATACCACCAAGATTTCCGGTTCGATACCCACATGGGCCACTGTAAGCTGCGCCCTCCTTAAAAAAATAAAAAAAAAATAATAATGACTTCAATATATCTTTTTGGAGGACACAATTCATTCCACAACAGCCCATTAGAAGAAATACTTTTCTCTCAGTTAAAAACTTTATTAGGGATCTTCACTTGTCTTGCTTTTAGTTCTGTTTTTAAGGAGGTAATTTTGAGGGGGAGATTTTATACTAAATTTTAAAATGAAATTTTATTTGTTAGTTGATTACACTAACTTATTTTTCTGATTTCATATTCTTTTTTGAGGTTCACAAAAAGTCAGATGCTACCAAAAAGAATTTTATTTTTTTTTTCCTCAAAAAGAATTTTTAAAAAAGTAAAATTTATCCCTGCTAGCTCCTCAAGATAATCATTCTTTCTATTTTAGGAAAGCATCCTTCCAGACTTCTCTTTGAATATGCAATTTTTTATGTAAATAGAGTAAATAGAGTATTTTATGTAAATAGAGTTGATATATTTTCTGTTTTATAAGGGAGTTTCTTACATATGTTGAGATGTTTTGTGTAGATAAATATCACTATGTATCATTTTAATGACTGTATTAAAATGTATGTTCACTGATTTTTTTTAACTAATCCCCTGTAGTTGGAGATTAGGTTGTTTTCAACTTTTCAGCATCAGCAACACTTGGATGAACATCTTTGTAAATCATTTCTTTAGAATAAATGCCTAGTAGTACTGTGTGTCCCCCGAAAACAAAACCTAGCCAGACAATCAGCTCTAATAAGTCTTTTGGAAAAAAATTAATATAATATCGGGTCTTATTTTACTATAATATAAGACCAGGTTTTTATAATATAATATAATGTAATATAATATAATATAACATAACATAATATAATATAATGTAATACCCGGTCTTATATTAATTTTTGCTCCAAAAGATGCATTAGAGCTGATTGTCCAACAAGGGGACAGCCTTGTTACCATTTTTGGGGAAATGGTAAAATTGCTAAATTAGCGTCTACAAATATTTGATATCCCATTGCCATATTCTTTGCGTCTACATAATCCTGTGTATTGGCAATCTTTTTAGAGCCCAAAAGCCAACTGATATCTCTTTTTAATTTACATTACATTGATTATTGAGGAAGATGAGCAGCTTTTTATATCTTTCCTGACTATTTGTAGAATCTTGTTTTGTAAATTGTCTGTTTATGACCTGTGCCTTCTAGTCCACTTGGTTGCTGGGTATATTCTTACTCATTTTAAAGAGCTCATTATCTGTTAAGGCTATTAACCCTTTGTCAAATAATTTTCAACCAATTTTGCCAGCTTTTTACTTGTCTTTTAACTTAGTTTAATGATAGCTTTTGTCACTGCACATATTTTTTTACTAATGGAATCCATCAATCTTCGGGAAACTTTAGGAATTAAAGAACACACACGCACACCTGTTTTAGAGTCTGGTGCTTCATGCTGCATTATTATTTCACTTGCTGTAATTTTAGGATCCTTGCATCAACCCAGTTTGAACCTGTCGCAGCCAGAATGGCCTTTCCCTGCTTTGACGAACCTGCCTTCAAAGCGAGCTTTTTAATCAAGATCAGACGGGAGCCACGGCACCTTGCCATCTCCAATATGCCCCTGGTGAGTCCGAGTTCCTGTACATCTACTCACAGGAGAAACCCATTGATTTGCTCTGACTTGTATTACCCAGTTAACATTCGGGTCACCTGTTTTGTTTGTTTTATTGCCTGACAGATTGGTAACTTTTCTTTTTCATTTCCCTATGCTTTTGTTTCAAGTAACAATTTACTTGTAGTCATAGAAAAAATTGTTCCCCAAAACATGCAAGATTTCAGTAAGAGTAACATTGCAAGTTATCTGTGCTGATGGGAGGGTTCTGTGTAAGGAATTCACGGCAGGCCTAAATGAGAGTGCCCTTCACAAAGCACTTTCATCTTCATTTTCTCATATGATCTTTTAAAAGGATTTTAGAGACAATGCTTTGTTGAATAAGCCTACATTTCTAGTATATAGTTATTTTCCATAATTTCTCTCTATATACTGATATTAACAATACAATTTGTAACCATATGCATAAAATTGGGCAGAAAGTAAAAGGAAGAAAGGGATCTTTTCAGATTATTATGGTACTAAAGGTAAGTAATGATAGGCAGCTCAGTTTACTTTAAAGAAACCATTATCCTCCAATTTCAAAGCAGATGTGGACAGTGTTCTCTCTGATTTTTCAAAGTGGTGAGAAGATGACTTTGCCAAATGAATGAAACTTACTCAGTAAATACCATTATCCTATGAGTCTGGTAGCTTAGAAAAATCATCAGCTGAGCTGTCATTCTGCAACAGTTACATACCAACTCCTGAAGCAGACATCTGTTTAGAAAGCTCACTGTGGATGATACTCAGGGTGGACTAGGCTTTGCCCGGAGTCCTGAAGGATGTCCCGCCTCATCCCTGTGCAATATCTTCCCATCGAGGGACCCAGAGCGCCACAGACCAACCTCTAGTACAGTACTTCTCAATCTTTAAAACTTTATATCCTCTGCTAAATACCTTAAGGAACGCTTCCTCAAACAAGATTCAGACAAGGGCTGTCCCCTGTGAAAAGCATTCTGCAAGTCTCTGCCAGGAAGGAACTTTTGTCTCCACTCTTTTTATATGAACATGTAAGAAGCAATTGTCATTTTCCTAATACAAATTTAAGATAGTGAACATGCAAATTATAGTTCCCTCCCCCAATATTACGTTATTGCTGCCTGGGACTGGAATTCTCTAATTAGAGAATTACAGCTTTAGGAGAATAAAGGAATAGGGAGAGACTGAATAAACAAGATTGGTGGAGAAGTTCATAGGCTCGTGGGGGGAAAGCCAGGAGCCCCTGAGACTTCGTGGAGATTCTGGAGTCTAAATCCTTGGGTATCCAGGACCCACTTGTTGAGGATAGGAAGATCTCTAATACGGTCTTGCCCTTGAGACAGGAAAACCTTCACCATGGCCGAATAGGAGTGGCCTGAACTCAGGCTGCAGACATGGAGTTGAGGGGAAGGACAGTGGATTCTCAAAGGATCCTTTTTGGAGGCTAGAAAAGCAAATATACCATTGGAACATGAAAGTGTTGGGGGCAGGAGTTGATCACATTTAAATTTGAATTAGTTTAATTAGCTTACTTTCTGAATAATTAGCACAACTTCAGGAATGGAAATTTTGGTTAGGGATGGGTAGAAGGCATTTTAAAAAGAAAAGGTAATTTGGGATCCTGCAAGTGTAAACCTAGGTTGGCTATCAGAGTTAAGGTTTAAATCACCAAAGAGTAATCGACTGGTGAGTAGTAAGAAGAAGGACCAGGTGCAGACAAACAGGTGGAAATAAGATTACAAGAATAATGCATGTGTAAACAATGGAATCCCCCAGGCTAGTTTTGGAGGATTCTTTCTCCAAAATCTTGCCCAGTGCTTTCTGTTAGCTGAGGTACTAGACTTTCTTCTTTGAGAGCAGACCTCTTAGACTGTACCTCCATCACCCCCATCCTGTTTATCAAGGCTGCTGCTTCCTGATTGCACTTAAAAGTTGATTCCAATGAAACAAATCAGAATTTGGAGGAGGTCTGCAGAGTTAGGCCCAGGCATGGGTTACTTTCAGTTGTTTAGGAAACAGAAGGTCTTTTTAGGTGGTATTTGGTTACACACTTGCCCAGTGTTGAAAATAGTTGACATTGAATTTACAGATAATTCTCATATCTATATGTAAGAACAAGTAGACTACATCTTGGCAAAACCAGCGATCTCAGTTTTGCTTTGTCCCATCCAATCAATCTTCATAAACCAAATATTAGTCAGTTTGTAGTCATCTGGATTTAAAGGAAATTAAGTGGTAATGGTTGCACATTACCACTGTGAATATAATAAAAGCCTCTGAATAGTGTACTTTAAAGTGATGAACTTTATGGTATATGAATAATATCTCAATAAAAAAAGAAATTAAGTAGAACGGTTTGGCCTTACTATCTAAATTACAATCAGTTATTGGATAGAGACATTTTGAAATAATTATACAAATGTCATGCCATATACTTTCAATATTGTGTCTGGTAGTTAGGAAGTTTCTTTATAAAATGTACTCAATGTATTGGATAATTGGATTCTTTGCTGATTTAAATTATTCTGATTTTAGGTTAAGTCCGTGACTGTTGCTGAAGGACTCATAGAAGACCATTTTGATGTTACTGTGAAGATGAGCACCTACCTTGTGGCCTTCATTATTTCTGATTTTAAGTCTGTCAGCAAGATGACCAAGAGCGGAGTCAAGGTGAACCTGTGATTGTCACATCGGGTGACCAGCTCGTCCTGGTCTGCCTGGGACTGTCCTGGTTTTAAAACTGGATGTCCACATTCTGGAAACCCCCTCAGGCTGAGGCAAACCAGGAGGGTTGGTCATCCTGTTGTCACAGATGCTCATATTTACAGTGAGATTTTAATAACAAAAACGTGGAGAGGCTTGGCCTGGCCTGGGTCATGGTCCTGGGCCCACCACTAACTGGCTCTCTGACTTTGTCCCTGCTCCCTTTGGAACTTGTTTGTACTTCTTTAAAGTGTATAAATTGGACTAGATCCTGCAGTGGTTTCTAAGGTTGTTTCTGGCTATCACTCTGTGCAGTTTGGAAATGAACATCACTGACTATTTGGGCAGAGAATTTCTGGCCACAGGAAGGAAGATAGAGCAGTCTGCTTGGAGTATTAAATGGCTCCGGGGAGAGCCGTTGGGCTGGGGAATACTGGAGAAAAAGATCCTGTTTTAAGGAGCATTTGATCCTTGTCTGAATATCATTGTGTAGTGCACAGCATACAGTTGTAGGCTGTGGCTCTGAATGCAGATACGTTTTCTGGTGAGAGGGGTGGGACGCTATATTTGAAGATACCGCATTTATTTGTGCTGGTTTTCACTGAGGCCTGAATAGTTAGGGTTTCTATGCTGAATTGCCTCTTGTTCCTATAGGGCTGGGGCTTCTTATCCTTGTGGAGCTATCTCTAACTCCACCTGGGGAGTTAGAGGTGATGCTTGAGACGTGGATGTAGAGAGCAATCTAAATTCATCAGTGAAACTATCAGCAAAAACACCCTCATTGATTTGCCCACTTTTATGAATCCTTTATGAACAATTGTCTTTTATAACATCTCTTCATACTGTGATACTGCGATTTATAATAAGAAATACATATTTGGTCTTCCTCCTGCTTCTGGCACAGAGCTCCAAAAATCCCTTAGAGTTTCCTAAGTGAAGAGAGATAAAGGTGCCTCTTGTTATGTTAATGAGGTGATTTTACAAAGCCCCTAGTTAACCTAAGGATGGGGGCTGGTTGCCAGGAACCAACCCTGTGATTGGAGGGAACTTGCAATCCCACCCCTTGACTTCCAGCTGGAGGTCGAGTTTAATCACCAATCGTCAATGATTTAATCAATCATGCCTGGGTCCATGCCACCATAAAACCCCCAAAGGACAACTTGGAGAGCTTCTGTGCTGGAGAATGTGTGGAAGTGCTGCGAGAGTTGTTTGCTAGGAGAGGGCACTGAAGCTCTGGGCCCTTCCCAACATCTTGTCCTGTGTGTTTTTTCATTTTGACTAATCGTGAGTTATATCCTTTGACAGTGAACCTGTAATCTAGTAAGTAAACTGTTTTTCTGAGTTCTGTGAGCTGCTCTAGCAAGCTAACCACACCCAAACAGGGTGTTAAACCTCCAATTTATATCGGCTTGTTCAGAAGTACAGGTGACCACCTGGATGCGACTGGCATCTGAAGTGGGGGTCAGGGGCCATCTTATAGGACTGAACCCTTAACCTGTGGAATCTGACACGGTCTTCAGTTCGATAGCATCAGAATTGAGTTAAATTGTAGGACATCCACCTAGTGATGGAGAATTGCTTGGTGATGTGGGGGAACCTCCACGGGGCCAAAGACCCTGCATGACACTCCCCCCAAAACTCCCCCATTGGAATTGGGCCCAGAACCCCTTTTACATACTAATATTTTTAGTGCTTTTATTTCTTTAAGCATACTAAACATACATTTTATATTCTGTATCTAGTAATTGTCATGGCTGAAGTCTTTGTGTATCTGGGTCTGTGGTTTGTGTTTCTGCTGGCTCTTGCTCACGCTGTTTTGTTCGTTTGTGAATATCGCGAATTTGTCTGTGAACTTATATTACCTGAGTTGAAGGTGGATTCTAAGAGAGAATTTGTATTTGCTCTTGTCAGGTGACTGGGAGCATTTACCAACCTGGGAACCACTTTAAATTATTGGCTTTGGGTTTTGGACCATCTGGTTATTGTGAGTCCAGCTGATAAACAGCATGAAGGTTGGCTGTTAGCTACAAATTCTCTGAGGAGGTCTCCCATTCTCTCCCACACGGTACCAAGCTTTGAATACAAGATTTTTTTCCCTTGCAGTCTCACCGAGGAAGGGGTAGGTTATTTCAAGTTCACCCTTACAATAATGGCATGGTCCTTCGGGGTTCAGCTGTATTTTTGCAGAGGTGCATGTCCTAATTACACTGCCTAGCAGGCTCTGGACTTTGTCTCATATCCCCAAGTGTTTCAAGGCCTTGAAAATCAAAGTTCACGTCCATCTGTAGGGGCCAGTGTCCTCAGGGCAAAAGCTGGCTGCAATGCTCCGCTGACTTCTGAGGGTCCTCTGTCACTTCATTTGTGGCCTGAGTGGTCTTTTCATTATCTCATGAAAACGTTTTAAGGAGACGTTTTTGTATATGTTATTCAGCATTTGTAGTTGTTTTCAAGAAGGGAGTTGATCAGGAACAGCCAACATTAATACAAGAGATAGAACTTTCCATTGCCTTCTTTAATATTGGCAACCACATTACACAACATGAAGATGTTACTTTCAGTCTTCTCTATTGTGGAGACTGAAAGCCATTACGGTGTCTGAATAACTTGCTTGTGACTTTCTCTTCAGGTTTCTGTGTACGCTGTGCCAGACAAGATAAATCAGGCAGAGTATGCACTGGACGCTGCGGTGACTCTTCTAGAATTTTACGAAGACTATTTTAGCATTCCATATCCCTTACCCAAACAAGGTAGAGATTTTGCAAAGATGTTACAAATTGTGGTATTCAATGGCCCCAGTCATAGATCATATCCCCCTAATTGGTATCCCTATGGTTATCTCAGCAGCCTCTCACGGCTTTAAAACCCTGGCAGGTGTCAATCATCTGGTCGATCCCACTCACCCCTGATCTATACAATACACTTATAATAGTAAAGGCAGATCTTGGCTCAGTTCTTGAGGCACCTGGCATGGGAATAATTTTGCTTTTGCCCTTTAAAGAGAACCCCAACTGCATTGCAATGTTTTCATTATTGGCATGTACTTGGTAGGAACATAGATGCTCAGTACATTTTTTTTGAATGAGTAAAATTTATACAGCATAAGAAAATCTGCATTTTCTTTCTTATACGACCCCTAAACAACGATTTTGTTTGAGATTCTTGGGCAAAGTAGAGTGGATTCTTGAGGCAGCTGTTAAGATTATGGACTCTCAAACTACTCCATGTCAGAAAGTTAGAAATGCAGTCCGGAGACCCAAGTCTGACTTTGTCACACAGTAGCAAAGTGACTCTGAATGAGTCTCTGAGCCCCTTTTCTCCATTGTGAAAGGCTCTTTCCGTCGAGAATTCCATGATTCTGTATGGACAGCTGAGATTTTCTTTTGATCCCTACATCCATCCATTCTGAAAGTTAGTGTGTTTGGGCAATGTGTAGTTTAGAGATTAATATATTTGTATGGCTTCCTTCCCAAGATCTTGCTGCTATTCCTGACTTTCAGTCTGGTGCTATGGAAAACTGGGGACTGACAACATATAGGGAATCTTCTCTGTTGTTTGATGCTGAAAAGTCGTCTGCGTCAAGTAAGCTTGGTATCACCATGACTGTGTCCCATGAACTCGCCCACCAGGTACCCAAGCTCAGTCACACTTTTAATAAAGTGTAGTTAAACTGTGTCTGTATTGCTCTGATGGTATATATATGAGGCTATTCATATATTGATAATTTTTCCTAGAAGAAAAAATGCAAAGCAGAAATTCTTTAAAACATTAGATACCATGTTTTATAATGCATATGGAAAAGATTTTCTATTTTTATTTTGATAAAGTAGTATTTATATAAATATGTTAATATTCATATAACTGACTTTACATGTATAAAATACTTCCTTTTGAAGGCCTTATGTTTATGGTGGTGTGGCTAATCTGGTCTCCATAGAAATGTGAAGAATCGGAGTATTGTTTTTCTTTCAGTGGTTTGGGAACCTGGTCACTATGGAATGGTGGAATGATCTTTGGCTCAATGAGGGGTTTGCCAAGTTTATGGAATTCGTGTCTGTCAGTGTGACGCATCCTGAACTGAAAGTTGTAAGAAGTATTTACTTATTTTTTTACATTTTAGGTTAATCTCTTGTTTTCTTCAATCTTGCTAGAACATATTTACTGGTCTTTGATTATAGAATTCATAGGTTAATATTATAACTCCCTTGGGAGTTTAGCTATGAATCGTGTTTTCAAAATGCTAGTTAACTTTAAGATAGATCACAAAGGCTCGTTAGCCGACAGGATTGTGAATCTATATGACTGTTAAGAAATTAAGTGTTAAATTTTGTCCTCCCTTGATATTAAAGAAATGGAAATAATGAAAGCCTGTCATTCCCCAGCCTTCAGGTTGCTCACTAAACAAGTTTAGGGTACAAATTGCTATTATTTCAATAGAATCCTACTTGTCAAATCCAGTGAATTATGCTTAAGGTAACGGCACATTTGATTGTGTATGAACCTAGACTCATAGGTCATAGATTTAATGCTTTGGAATCTCTACATGTTTATTTTTAAAAATCATGTGTTAAACTTGTGAAAATCACATGCAGTAAAATTAAAGAATCCATGTGAACATGATGTAAAAAAAAAAAAGCAAGACTTTTACCCTATTATAATTTTCATTTGTGCGTATTCATTTTCAATTTTAATCTTCCTATATGCATAATCGGTTTATACATAGTTATGTATAATATTGGCAACCACATTCCACAACATGAATTATTACTATTACACTGTAGTGTAGTATTTTCCTGTTTCCACATAATATTTAAAAATGATTATGTAAGCATGTTATTCTGCTGGGTAATATGCCCTAGTTAGCAGTATTCCCTAATCTTGCTTAATTTCTTGTCCTCCATTATTTCTTTCACTACATGGTTTTAAAGCTAAATTTCTTTGCTTTAGAATAGTGTAGATGATGACTGGAGATGCTGATATCACTATGCATTTTAGTTTCTTGGATTGTTGCTGTTTGGCTGTAGGCATAATGGTTTTGTTTTCAAATTAATATGACATTTTCTTTATTCTAAAGTGATAAGTAAATATTTAAGATGAGAGAAATCTAAAGTGTTTATCTAAAATTGTTTTTTGGATGCTCTTTAGAAGATAGTAATTCAATTTTATTTTGTAAATTTGATAAATGTCGAATATATTGGACCAGAAATTTGAAATATAAACCTGTTACCTCAGATCAAACCTTCTTCCTTTCATATGTTTCCTCTAAATGTAAAGCATAGGTGATAATTTTTTTTTTTTTTTGTCTCAATAGGAAGAGTATTTCTTTGGCAAATGTTTTGATGCCATGGAGGTAGATGCATTAAATTCCTCACACCCTGTGTCCACACCTGTGGAGAATCCTGCTCAGATTCGTGAGATGTTTGATGACGTTTCTTATGAAAAGGTAAAAATGGATTACAAGGTTGCAGTTTGCATACAAAACTTATAAATCCTTGGGTGGAGAGGTTCTAGATCGGGTTGTGGGTAAGAAGCAACCCAGATTGAATGCTTTCTATTCTGACCCGTGCTGGCTGCAGTTCCCTCATTTAGTTCTAACTTGCAATTTGGCTTGTAATCCAAAAAATCACATTATAATCAATTCTTCATTTGCGCTCTCATAAGATGAAATTTATGGGTCTATAGAAACTCTACCTTTTATTTATTATTCCACAAATAAGTCTTGATTGAGCATTGCCTTTGTTCTTCGCAAAATTCCCTGCCCTTGTGTCAGGAACGGTTTGCATTTTGACTGTGTAGTATTGTCCTGCACAATGTGTTTAATAACAGAATTGGGAATTGTTGCCAACATTTAATAACTGGGAGATTTTATATAATCAGATCTCTGGCTTCTCTGGGATGGGAAGAAGGAGGATTCTGGTTATGATGGGCCTATATTTCCCCTGGCAACATAGCCTGGAGCTAAATCACAGCTCCTTCCTTCTTTATGAGATCCAGGTCCAGGTTTTCCACTCACTCTTCCATTCCCAACCTTTCTATTGTCTGCTCTCTGAGACAGAGAATGTGTTATTTATCACTGGGCTTGGCTGTTTTATTTGTAGCAGACAGAAAAGTATTTCTCGCGTGGATGTTTTTATAGTAGAGCAGGGGAGATAAAAACATATAAACAGACACATAGATCAATGGAACAGTGGCTCCAGAAATAAACACACACATATATGGTCAATTTATGACAATGACGCCAAGAACATACAATAGGAAAAGGACACTTGCTTCAATAAATGGTGTTGGGAAAATGGGACATACAATAGAATGGAAGTGGACCCCTATCTTATACCACTGACAAAAATTAAATCAAAATGGATTGAAGACTTAAATGTAAGACCAGAAACCATAAAACTCCTACAAGAAAACAGGGAAAAAGCTCCTTGACATGGGTCTTGAAAACAGTTTTTTGTCTATGACACCAAAAGTACAAGCAACAAAAGCAAAAACAAACAAATGGGACTATATCAAATTACAAAGCTTCTCTATGGCAAAGAAACAATGAAAAGACCACCTATGAAATGCAAAAAAAGTATTTGAAATGCAAAAAAAGTATTTGCAAAACATACATCTATTTAAGGGGTTAAAATCCAAACTATATAAAGGACTCATACAACTCAATAACAAAATTAATCTGATTAAAAACAGGGCAGAGGACCTGAATAGACATTTTCCAAAAAGGACATACAAATGGCCAGTAGACATATGAAAGGATCTTCAACGTCACTAATCAGGGAAACGCAGATCAAAACTATAATAAGATATCACCTCACACCTGTCAGAATGGCTACCATGAAAAACACAAGAACTAACAAGTGTTGGTAAAGATTTAGAGGAAAAGGGAACGCTTGTGCACTGCTGGTGGGAATGTAAATTGGTGCATGCTCTATGGAAATCAGTATGAGTTTCCTCAAAATATTAAAAAATAGAACTACTGTATGATCCAGCAATTCTTCTGCATATTTATCCAAACAAAATGAAAACACTAACTCAAAGATATATGCACCCTCCATGTTTACTGCAGCATTACTTACAATAGCCAACATATGGAAACAACCTAAATGTCCATTGATGAATGAATGGATGACGGGTGTGTGGTGTATATACATATAAAATGGAATATTATTCAGCCATAAAAAAGAATGAAATCTTGCCATTTGCCATGACATGGATGGGCCGTGAGGGATTTATGTTAATTGAAACAAGAGAAAGACAAATGCCATATGATCTCATTTGTATGTGGAATGTTAAAAAGAAAAACAAAAGAAACAAAAAAAAAAGCTCATCGACACAGAACAGATTGGGGTTGCCAGAAGCGGGTGATGTGAGGTGGGCAAAATGGGGGAAGGGAGTCAGAAGGTACAAACTTCTAGTTATAAAAAAGTCATGGGTATGTAATGTACAGCATGATGACTACTTAATAAAGTATTGCATATTTGAAAGTTGCTAGAAAGTAGATCTTAAAAGTCCTTATTATGGTGACAAGCTGTTAAGTGGACTTGTAGTGATTATTTTGCAATATATACAAATATTGAATCAGGTTGTACACCTGCAACTAATATTATGTGTCAGTTATATCGCAATAAAATGTACAAATCCTGTTGTCAGGCATATGCATTTCATGTAGATATTCGGGAATCCAGGCTTTGCCTATCTTGTGACTCCACCTAGAGCCAGAGAGAGAGAGTACCTCCACCTTCAGGGGACTTATGCAATTGTCCCGGAAAAGGAGACTTCAAGTTATATTTTAAAGGATAAATTGAGGCTTTCCCAGAAAAAAGAAGTAGGACGGGCTTTCTAGGAAGAGGGAATCATAATTTCTTAGAAAAAGGTGATTTAAAAAAGGATGTATGTTAAAAAAAAGGGAGAGAAAAGAAGTTTCTGGAGATTAGAAACTTGTATTGAAAAAAAGTGCAGGAGGAAAACATCAAAGGCCATTTTTCTTAACTTTGGACTATTTTCTTCATTTATGTCCCTCCTCTGGCCAGTGGAGGTATTTGAGTGTGTGAGCCACAATTGACAGTAATGGGAGTGGAGGGGAAAAGAGCTCTTAACGCAGGAATACAGAAGATCTAGGAATTCTCTTGCTCCCTTTCTCATTGTTACTCTTGCCCTCCCAGCCCTCTCCCTGGGCTCCACCATTCCTTACCTGGTACTCACCTCTGCTTCCACTTCTTGTACCTCCTCTCCCCACTGCTGCCCCTCCCTCCCCTGAGTGGCAGTGAGAAAGTCACATGGTGGCTAAAGGTTCATGGTTAAGTCTGCACCACTGTCCACTCCCCTGTGATAATGGGAGCTGGCAGATGATATTAATTTGCCCTCCAGGAAGGTTTGGTTATTGATAGACAATAATGGCCCCGGCTGATTAAGAGCATAAACAGTTATGTTCGATCCTCTACCTCTAATTGTTTCACGAATAGCCATTCTAATGGTTTCTGGAGTTGTATTTCACAAATAGCCATTTTAATGGTTTCTGGAGTTGTATTTCAAAAGAATTATTCCAAAATAAAGTGTGATGGTTGACTAGATTGAGGCCAAACTCCACCTGACACTTATTTGTATTGTCTTTCAGGGAGCTTGTATTTTGAATATGCTAAGGGATTATCTTAGTGCCGAAGCATTTAAAAGTGGTATTGTGCAGTATCTCCAGAAGTATAGCTATAAAAACACAAAAAACGAGGACCTGTGGAATAGTATGGCAAGTGTGAGTATGTTTTTGTGTATCTCTACATTTGGGATTGACAGGTTTATTATCACCTTTTTTTTCCTGTACGATATTAATCCCTCTGAGAAGAATCTTGAGTGTTTTTTACAGACCTGAGAGTGATGTGTATATTTTCGGTTTTTAGATTTGCCCCACAGATGGCACAGAAAGGATGGATGGCTTTTGCTCTAAAGGTCAACATTCATCTTCATCCTCAGTAAGTTTTTACATCTGTACACATCACCCCTCCGCACATTCTCTTACTCCATATTCTTTGAAGGATGGCTCTGTGCCAAGCTTTCTGAGGTTCTTGATTATATCACCTTCACCCTCTGTAAGGCTGTATTTAAATTATGCCAGGCTGACAGTCTTTTACAATTTTTCTTAAAAATTGTCTACACAGGGGAGTTGCACAGCCTTCTTTGGTAACACGTCTCACTGACACTAATTTCTTCAGCCTCACTCTCTGTAAAGCAGTGAATTTATGACATGTTTCTGTGGGAGATTAGGGCTGTATCAGGCAGGCTCTGCCGATCATTTCCATAGCTCTTCATTTGTGAAAAAACAAATAATGCCAGTGAGCATTCTTGAGCACTTGCCATGTGTCAAGCACGTGCTAAGCACTCGTGTGTGTTATCTCCATTACTCTTCACAACAAACCTGTAAGTGGGGACTATTATCCTGATTTTTACAGATGGGAACATGAAACGCAAAGGCATGTGGTTAGTAAATTTCAGAGCGGGGAGGGGGGTTTGAATTTAGGTCTAACTCATGCTTTCAAATAATAAGCTGTAAAGAATTAATAACATCTGAGTCACAAAACAGTCTGAGCCTTTGTTTATCTGGACTTGAATATTTTCATAGGCAGCTAAGGAATAGCTTGGAGATTTAACAGAATTTTATATATTTTTTTATTTTCCTGGAGTCTCTGTTATTAGAGATAGCTTTATTCAGTAGTTTCTAGATTTGTTCTGTAGCATATTTTATCCTTTTACTAGCTCTTAAATATTTCCTGAAAGCTTTTCTCATATCAAAGACTATCCTCTTTTGAGCTGACTGTTGAGTGCGGGCCATCTGGGTGTTACCATTTTGGAAGTGCAGGCTCTTGACTGAACATTTTTCCCCACCTTGCTTGTTTAAGAGCCAGCATAATTACATAGGTGTTGAACATCTGGCCACTTTCGCTTCTCTACTTTCATTCATTCACATGCTTGCTTTGTGCTTGGTGTCAAGCCCAAAGTATGCCCAGTAAAACCAGGTATGGTAACTCTTCTTAAGACATACACATGTAGAGGTAGAGAATGAAAAGTAAACAGTCAGTGCTTTAATGGACAGCATGCTTTGGCTGGAGACAGTGGGGGAAGGGAGCAGGATGGGCTGGGAGCTGAGGAAGGGATGAGGAAGAGCTTCACCGAGGAGGTTGTCAACTGATACCGGAAGCTCTGAGCAAAAGCTTGGGTTCTCTCTAAGTGGGTCCGGTCTAAGTGGGTCATGCATCTGCTTTTTCTGTTTAACCAGCACTGGCGACAGGAAGGCCTTGACGTGAAAACCATGATGAACACCTGGACTCTGCAGAAGGGCTTTCCGCTGGTAACCGTGACAGTGAGAGGGCGGAACGTACACGTGCAGCAAGAGCACTATGTGAAAGGAGCTGACACCACAGAAACGGGGTAATGTTTCTGGAGAAAAACGCCTTTTGTTGCCTAGGTAACATCTGCCGGGTAGGATAAAACCTTATTTTCACATAGTGCCCTTAGTTTTATTGCTGTTATGCTAAGCAAAATAAGTCCGAAAAAGTCGAGAACCATATGACTTCATTCAGATGTGGGGTATAAAACTTTCTGAAAGCAAGAAAGGAACAAGACAAACGAAAACAAAAACTCTTAGACACCGACTACAGTTTAGTGGTTACCAGAGGGTAAAGGGGGGGGGGTGGTACAGGAGGGTAAAGGGGGTCAAATATATGGTGATGGAAGGAGAACTGACTCTGGGTGGTGAGCACACAATGTGACACATAGATGAGGTATTATAGAATTGTACACTTGAAACCTATGTAATTTTACTAACCATTGTCACCCCCGTAAATTTAATTAAAAAAATATTTCTGTTAAATCTATGTATCCTATGAAGTTGACTTATGTACCACCACCTCCCAAGAGGATGAAGCTGGCTCTAAACCTTGGTTCATCTCAGTAAAGCTGATGATATATAATTATTTTAACGTTTTCATGTTTTATAGTTTTATAGGATGGTAATGTTTGGAGCTGATTTCAAGCCAGTAACTAATCTAAGTAACAGCCGCTAAATTATAAATAGTACCTGGCATTTGGGTTGGAGCCAAGGACATAAACATTTAGGTGATTTCTGGGAATTATGAGACACTCAGTTCTCTCCTTTGGAAGTCTAAGTTAGATCCTAGAACCTGTTTGTCAGCTTAACACTGTAGAAGGACATCACAACTTGACCCTGAATGGTCACTATTTAAAAATTTTTTATTTGGAAATAATTTTAGACTTATGGAGAAGTTGCAAGAAGAATGCAAAGAATTCCTATATATTCTTTACCCAGATATAAGTTGTTTACCACATTTGCTTTATCATGCTCTCTCTCTCCATATCTCTCTCTCTCTCTATCTCTATCTATCTGTATAGATATGTATGTATAGGTATAGATACAGAACCTAAAATATCAGAGTTCAAAAAATATACTTTATATATCTCTACATATAAGCTATATATATTTTTACTGAGAGTAGTTGGAGTATGATGCTTTTTTACCCCAAAATAGTTCAGTGTGGTATTTCGTAAAACACAAGAACATTCACCTACAGGAACACAGCATAATTATCGAAATTATGAAATGAACTTGATACAACATTATTATCTAATCTACGAACCTTATTCAGATTTTTCCAGTTGTCTTAATGATATCTTTATAGCAAAGAAAACAAATTCTGGTTCAGGATTTAATATTCAGATCACCTTGTATTAATTGTCACATTTCTTTAGTCCTTTTTCTCTGAAATTGCTCCTCAGTCTTTGTCTTTCTTGACCTTGACATTTTTAAAGAGTATAGACCATTTACTTTATGGAATGTTTGGGTTTTTGGCTGTTTCTTCACGATCAGATTCCGGTGTGCTTTGGTAGGAATTCCATAGACGTGATGTGTTCTTCTTAGTATATGATTTAGGAGGCACATAATGTCAGTTTGTGACATTATAAGTGGTCAGGGTTTTTACGTTAGGCCCTCTGAGCTCCACTCAACCAATCACTGTATAGGCTAACTGGGCACACTTGAGCCCAGATCCTAGCTCTGCTCAAGGAGCCCAATAAGGGTGAATTGTGCTTGGAAAACAGGCTGGGGATGTTTTGATCTCTTGGCTATAATGGTTTTTGTACCATTCTTTCTTACACTAGCTAGTGCCTGGCACATGATAGGTGATTTAATAACTGCTTGTTAAATTGAATCAATAAATGAACAACTCTTCTTCCATTTTTTTAGGTACCTGTGGCATGTTCCATTGACATTCATCACCAGCAAATCCAACTCAGTCCATAAATTTTTGCTGAAGACAAAAACGGGTAATTTATTGAGGAAGTAACTAGGTTAATTTAAGACAGAACTATGGAAATGTGCAGAATTTAGATACTTTCTTTTGCTGTTTATCTTGGTGAAAACAAAAAGGATCAGGTCAGTCTTTATCTCCAGGAAACCTTTGGCTTTCAATTTCTCATGAAGAAGATAGGTTTGAAAATACTGTCTGGTTGCAAAAAAGAAAGCCAGTATCTTGCCAAATAGAGATTAAAACAGTTGAGTTATGTAATGCTACGAGGGAGGGATTACTAGTGAAAATTCTCCATTACTTTATTAACATTGCTGAGTTATATAGTGTGTATGGCCTGAAATGTGGCTGCATTCTTCTTATAGATCTATAAATCTCACAAAATTGGAGTCTCAAACTAGTGTTGGCTTTTGTCTATTGGGAAGCTGTTTACTGGTTTCTGAAAGAAATGTGTTCAATATGAAACTCATTTCAGTATTAAAATTGTTCAGTATTCAACTTGCCTTCAGTTTTGTGGTCCAGTCTCTGATCAGAAAAGCTTTCATCAGTCGAGAGAGAAAATGGAACTATGATTTATTTTATTTGCTCTAGATGTGCTCATCCTCCCAGAAGAGGTAGAATGGATCAAGTTTAATGTGGGAATGAACGGCTATTACATTGTGCATTATGAGGATGATGGATGGGATTCTTTGACTGGCCTTTTACAAGGAACACACACAGCAATCAGCAGTAATGATCGGGCCAGTCTCATTAACAGTGCGTTTCAGCTTGTCAGGTAATACAAGCTCCTCAGAGTCTTCGTTTATTTCTGAAAGCAGCTGTTATCACTCAAATTCTTGATTTCTAAAGATGAAAATGATTGATTGCCAATAAGAAGTTGAAGGTGTTTTCCCCTAAGTTTTAACAATTCAAGGTTGCTTTTAGCTCTATGATTAACCTCCTGTCTGTGTCAGCTGAGTAAGGTAAAGGAAAAAATCTGTACTTCAATCTTTTTCATTAACAAGTCAGATCACACTGAGGCAGAAGTGTAGAAAACCAGGAGACCAGCATCCTGGAGAAGCCCCTGGCCTAGTCCCTGAAGCCTTGTCCTGCAGTTTCTCTGGCTCTGCTGTAACGGATCAGGTTTCTACCCTGCTGAGTCTTGAACATCTTGAAGCCTTCTTAGAAGACCAAATGGCCAAGGCCCAAGCTGTTTGCATTACATCTCTTGGACTAAAGGAGGGATTCACCCTCAACCTCCACCCCCAACTGGACACCTGAACTTCATAGCGTCTTGATGGAATACAGCTCATACAATTTGGTCCAACCAACTGACCTTAGAGTGAACTCCAACAACTCTATCTAATTTTTGCCCCACGACGATGGCTTTTAACAAAGGAATATTTTATAATTCTCTTCATACTCTGTGTTCCTCTGCTCTAAATGTTGAGTTCTTCCTTTTCTGGGCCTCTTGAGGTTACAAAAAGCAATGGGGGTTAAAGGTGGGCTGCTTAGCTAAGTTGTTTCTTCATGCCTAAAACTATTCCCCTCAGTAGCATGTTAGTGCTTAAATCTTAGAGGGTTTGTATTTGCTTATATGAGCATATACTGTATCTCTGAGGCTTTTTACACCAGCCCTCTATAATGAAGGGTTTATATCTATATTGAGTTTCTTTTTGGAGTGGAGAGGAAGATGTGTTGACTCCAGAGGCTCTTACTGCTGACTGACTGGCAGTCTGTCTCACCAGGCTTCCTGAACAATTGTTGATTCAAAATCCCCTTCTTACTCTGGAAGTTCGTATTATCCAACATTTCATAGAGGGATAGACACTGACGTACTTCCATTTTGTCCACAAGTTAGCCCTAGCTCTGTTATTGTTTAAGAATAATAACACAGTGTAAACATGTCAGATGTTACGTTGTGACAGAAAGTATACTAATATAAAGTCCATTATTTATAAGGGGTATTTATATCTGATTAAGTGGTTTGCTGGAAGATTGTTAAAATATCTTTTGAAACAAAATGTTGATTTTCTGGGTTTTCTTTTAAACTAACCATGGTGTCTCCTGATCAGCAATGGAAAGCTACCGATTGAAAAAGCCTTGGATTTAACCCTGTACTTGAAACATGAAACTGAAATTATGCCCGTGTTCCAAGGTCTGAATGAGCTGATACCTATGTATAAGTTAATGGAGAAAAGAGAGATGAATGAAGTGGAAACTCAATTCAAGGTAAAAGCCTGAAATAAATTAAGTTTGCCCTTGGTGTGGGTGGGTGTACAGAGTTCTTACCATTGCGTGTATGTTTTGATACATATTAAAGTAAATCAAAATTACCTCAGTGTTTGGATTGACTACCAAAAGATTTTGGTTTTATTTTGGCACTAAAAATAGGCATGGCACTATGAGATTCTGTACTTAATTTTCATGGATGTGTTATTCCCTTCCTTCTATAATACTCTATTTCATTTTGCTTCTGTGTTGTGATGGTTGCTATTAAGATTTTCTGGGACTCATGTACTTGAGGAAGAGGCACAAAATTGTTATTTTTGGCAAAATGCCATGAGGTCTCATTGTATAATTTGCTCTCAAAATTTAGTCATATAAACACTCTTAGTTTGTTTTAAAAGTGGCAATTTATCCTGATTTTAAGTCAATAGCGATCTATTTATGAAAGATTGTTATATAAATACTAAAATCTTTCATCAGTATTTCTTGTTTTTGACCCCTTCTATAATTAAATATAAACAGAACTGCATGGTTTAAAAAATAAGAGTTGCTTCCAGCTTTAAAAAATATTCCTTATCACCTGAGGGGATATTAGATTATATAAGACATGCGAGGACCTGGGACAGTACTAGTGACACGTGTGACTTTCCCTCAGGCCTTTCTCATCAGGCTGCTGAGAGACCTCATTGATAAGCAGACTTGGACTGACGAGGGCTCCGTGTCCCAGAGAATGCTGCGGAGTCAGCTCCTCCTGCTTGCCTGTGTGCGCAAGTACCAGCCCTGTGTGCAGAGGGCAGAAGGCTATTTCAGAGACTGGAAGGAAGCCAATGGAAATTTGAGGTCTGAGTTTGTTCACGTCAGGGGTACCTTTCCTATTTTCCATCAGTACTAAACGTTGGGAGGAAAAAAAAAAACAACAAAAAGTTCAGACAAGTCTCCCATGCTGCCCTTTTTGGAAAAATAAATTACTTTCTAAGATTTATCTATAATACCTCTCAGCTTTCTTTAAAGAAATGGTGGGAAGGAAGTTCTATGCACAAAAGTCAGATACCTGGAGAATTAGAATGGGGATAGAGTCATTCCCAGTTTGTCTAACTAAGGATTCAAAACCTTATGCAAATTGAGCTGTACTGGACAGAAGCTGAGCAGTACATCTCACAGTCGCTTCTTTGGGCCTCCAAAGTCCTTGACAGGGGGTGCATAATAATTGCTGACACTGCCTAAGGAAACTAGGATCTTCCTCCCTCTGGTAATGTAATTCTTGCTATACTTAATTCCTTTTAGATTTGGGGCTTAAATCCCTTCTAGGAAATACTAAGCCAACAGTACTCATACATGCTTCCATTTAAAAAAAATACCCACGGTGGTCCTATTGGACTCCATGGACTTTTGTTCATGGAATACATCTTGAATCTAGTTTGAATTGCTCACTTTTGGCTTGAAAAGTGACTGCCTGTTGAGTCACCCAGCATCATTGAAGTATGTTAGATATGTCGGTATTTATAAAGGTGGCATTTCACATTGCATTTTTGAGAAGGCTACTTACACCCTAATTTTAGATACTTTCTCTTGCCTCTTTCCTAAAATGTAACTGAAGGAAAGATGTTATTTTTGTTTACATGTCTAGACGTGATTCTCTGATCTTGGGGCCAGTATATCAGTTCATAATCGGTCACTATTCTGCATCCACAAACAGTTCCTGAATCTCAGACTCTCACTGGACATATTCTTTTCCACAGACTGCCCAGTGACGTGACCTTGGCAGTGTTTGCTGTGGGGGCCCAGACTCCTGAAGGATGGGATTTTCTTTATAAGAAATATCAGTCGTCTTTGTCCAGTACTGAGAAAGAACAAATTGAATTTGCCCTTTGTACTAGCCAAAATGAGGAAAAGCTTCAGTGGTGAGTCACTCATTCATGTTCCTGTGGCCAAGAGGAATTAAATTAGATCCTTCAGGCATCTATTTTTGTTCTCTTGGCAAAGAACTGCCTATTCCACTGGAAACATTTTATGCTAGCAGGCACACATCTAATGAGTATGATAAATAATTCGGGGGAAGCAGATGTTAGGAAAAGTGTTTAAAGGAGTATATATTGTATATATCTTTAAAATAGCACATTTAGAAATGTATACTAAATATACCTTTCTTATTTACTCTTATAGAGCAAATGAGAGAATATGAGAATGGGTGTTGTAAACACTATATAAATGTTAGTTTTTGCTATTACGCAGCTATAACGAGTTTTTCAGGGCCCTGGCGACCTATTCATCTTTTTTGTCTTTGTTACTGGCAAATTGGCTCTTTTCTTTCACAAATTACTTTATTGAAGTCACTTGTAACTTTTTCAGGGTCTGTTCGTTGCTAACATTTCTTCTCTCAATCATTTTAGGCTACTAGACCAAAGTTTTAAGGGAGATATAATAAAAACTCAAGAGTTTCCAGGTATTCTTAGAGCTGTTGGCAGAAACCCGGTGGGATATCCATTGGCCTGGCAGTTTCTGAGGGAAAACTGGAATAAACTTGTAGAAAAGTAAGTAGTGCCAAAAATTGTGCTGTGACTGGAAAAGTTCTTTAACCTTGCTGTGGTTTTGCTTTGTTTGTAAAGCAACAGTGATAGTCCAAAGGGATTTTTTTTGTTTGTTTTGATTGAAGATAGAAGGTAGAGGTACTTAAAATATCCTTAGAAAATATAAAACTCTAATTCATTGCTAGTTAATGCATCCGATAGTCAAGTTTTCCATTCTATCTGGAATAATCCCTTCCTGCACCCACTGACCTATTTGAAGTCTCCCTCCTCAACACTTGCTGGTTTGCAGCTGTCCTTATCTAACTCTCGCAGCATTACTACCATGTTTTCCCAAAAATAAGACCTAGCCGGACCATCAGCTCTAATGCGTCTTTTGGAGCAAAAATTCATATAAGGCCCAGTCTTATTTTACTATACTATGAGACTGGCTATAATATAATATAATATAATATAATATAATTAATATAATATGAATAACATAATTAATATAATATAATATAATATAATACCAGGTCTTATATGAATTTTTGCTCCAAAAGACACATTAGAGCTGATGGTCCAGCTAGGTCTTATTTTCGGGGAAACATGGTACCACTATCATTTTCCTTTGGGTACTTCATCTTTTATTCAGTAGTTGGTATATATTTTATGCAACTAGATCTTAACCCCTTGGGAGGGTAGGAATCATGTCTGTTTTTAATGCCTAACCAGTTTTCAGTTAAACGCTAACATACATGAGGCACTTAAAAATACATGTTGAAAGAAATATTTCCTAATATATTTTGACAATTTCCATTTCTAGGTTTGACCTTGGCTCCCCTTCCATAGCGTACATGGTAATGGGAACAACAAATCAATTCTCCACAAGAGCACGGCTTGAAGAGGTAAAAAAAAAAAATCTTTCTTTGTAAGCTAAGTGACAATTAGCTAATAAATATGAGGTAGACAAAATACTTTATGGATGTGATGAGTTAGAAACGGGCTTTTGTCACTTAGTAAACATTCTTTTTGGATGCTATGGTGTTGACATAAGCAAAAATCAGTTACAAATCAACTAGTGAAACATGTTAAGAAGTCTTAGCCCTGCCATTCAAAATTTTAGGGCTTAAAAATTACTTTAGACATTTAATCCCCGATTCAGGATGTTAAACAAAAAGCAATCATTAGAAGTGTAAGTGACGGAAGTGATCATATAACTATTACGAAAGAGGCTGGTCTGGACTCTTGGTTCTCCCCTAACCCAAGTTCATGATTTCCTGTTATTTATATACCATCTACTTTCAGAAAGAATTGCAGGCAACTTATAAGGTCCATATATAAAAGAAATCTTATAATAAAGAACAGAAAGCTGCATAATGGACAGAAGGAGATAACTGGATGAAGGATTTATGCTGAGGATAACTTAGTACAATTGTACCCTAAATTTATCACAGCTTCCTAGCACTCACGGAAAAATGAGAAAACAATATGAGTTATTCTCATTGTCTGGTAAGAGTGAACCATGGAACATACATGTTTTCCCCGAAAACAGACTTTTGTTCAAGTCTTAAACTCAGAGGAATTTGATGTACACATATGTATGGGTAGTTGTTTTGTGGTGTCCCTTCTGCAATAATGTTTTCTATAGTGAAGTTGTATAACTAATTTTACATGACTTTAAAAAAAATGTTACGTTTAGAAAAAAGATGAGAGCCTAATATTTTCATAGTAATTTTTGTATAGTCAGGTTATACCATGATGTAGCTTAATACAGGGGGAGCGCTTTGAAAATGCGAAAGAAATGTCACATCCCTTACTTAGCCTTTGTCCAGTTTTCAGTAGCCTCACTCAGGCTTGTGAAATTAACATGCACATAATATTTCAAGCGTGAACCCCAGTGAGGTCTACAGCAGAGGCAGTCGATGCGATGACTGAAGAGCTGTCCATAGGCTGTGAATAGCTGGACAGCTGTCCGGTGACCAGATCTGTAGCCACAAAACATTTCATTCACTCACTTGTTTTCTCGTTAATTCATTGAAGACATTACATTCTTACTATATGGCAGGCGTAGTTTTAGGTTCTGGGCTATGACAATGAACAGAATAGACAAAGCTTCTGTCCTCATGGCACTTAAATTCTACTGAGGGAATCAGACAATTACAACCTACGTCAGGTTGAAGCCTGAATAAAGTAAGGTAAGGATAGAGAGTGACTGGGGTAGGGAATGGATGGTTAGGAAACATCTGAGTGGATACTGAAGGAAATGCAGATATCTCGGAGGAGAGTGTTGTGTGCCCATAGTAAACATCAGGTGCAAACACCGAGGCAGGGCATGGAAATGCAACAGCCTGAGATGTTGTCATAATAGAGAATGTCCTACTGATGTTTAAGATGAAAGAGTCATCCCGAGCCCTTCCTTCCCCTCACGTCTAATTCATCCCCATGCTGTTGGCTTTATTTCCAGCATGTGCACCATATATGCACTTCTCTCTGCCCCTTACCCATCCGAGCCTTTCTTACTTTTAGCCTGGCCTGTGGTGATAGCCTCCTAATTGGCCCCGCTCCTGACACTTTGCCGTTAACCAAACTGTTTTTCCACATTGAAAACTGAAAATCTGCCGACTGACCCCTTTCTTGAAACCCTGCCTGTTGCTCTTGCAAGAAATTCCAAACCTCTCCTTCCCATGTGCACAACACCGTGAGGTCCTGTCTCCTGCCCACCTCTCTGGCCAGTTCTCACTTGCTGTCCTTGGTCACTCTTTCAACACTCCAGCCACTCAGCCTCCTCCTGCTCCTGGGCCACCAGCTGTTTAGTCTCTAAGCCTCTGCACTTTTCCTTTTCTGTCTGGCTTGCTGTTTCCCCAACTTTTCACTGGAAAGGCTTATTTTATCCTTTAGAGGTTCCAGCTCAGGTGTCACCTTCCCAGACCACTCTGTCTAAAGCAGGCCACCCCCTCCCCAGTTCCTAGCACAGCCCTGGTTTATTTTCTTCACAGCAGTACATTTATAATAGCAATAGATTACTACTTGTCTCCCCAGGTAGACTGTAGTAAGCTCCATGAGGGTAGGGTACTTGCCTACTTCACTGCTTCGTCCTCAGTTCTAGCACAGTAATGAAGGCAAAGGGAGGAATAAGATTTACCAGAGTAAATCTTCATGAATAAATAAATGGGTGAGGCTGAGTCCCTGATACATGCAGGGTTTCAGGTTCTGCACTTTACCCATGTTTCATAACTCCAGCCACTCACCATTGCTCTGCATTATAGAGACAATCCTCATTTAACAAATGAGAAGACTGAGTGCCAGTGAAGTTAAATCCTTTGTGCAAGATCAAACAAGTTAGTAGAATAAACCTGATTTTCTCTATCGTGCTGCTTATTGCACAGAACATGTTCTCAGGGAGGAAGGTTTGAATCAAATACTCAGATAAGATGCTGCATTTCCCAATGCAGATGATAATAGGAGAGATAATTTGCATCTGGGAAGATTTAAGAGCTAGGGTTAAAAGCTGGCTTTGTTACAGCTCTTGTAGGCCTGGCTTTTAGTGGTAATATTATGTTGGGCTCCTTCAGGATTAAATAATTTAACCACCTGGTAAAATGATTGATGTGGTTTGACTATTGAAAAGTGCTCACAGTAATTTTTAATATCAATCTTGAATTCTGAGAGTATGAAATAGGTTGATCTACAACTTACAACAATTACAATGTTAGGGCTTAAAAATTACTTTTTACGTAGGACAGAAAAGCAGAATAAGTGTGTTTGAGGTTGCTACAGCAGGACGGCATGCCTCCAGATCATTGAACAGTTGAACTGTTTAAAACAACCTTGCATCATTTAAAATTGGAATTCGATCTTTCAAAAACCTACTCTTACCCCCCCTATTATTTCCAAACTCGTAGTGTGATATTATGACATGGATTTTCAAGGAATTAACTGTCTGGAATCCATGCTGAATAAATAAAACATCTTGGCCTAGACTTGCTTCCTGTCTACAAAATCAAAAATTGATGGATTAATGCTGTGAAAATTTATGGGAAAAGGTTAAGAACCCTTTAAGGTGAAATAGAGTAGCACAATGATCCGTGCTGTGGCAGAGCCAGCCTATTTCTCATGTGAGCTGAAAGGGGTTAAGATACCCAGTGATGAAACAACGATATTTTGGAGGAGATAGTCAAGAGTCTCTTATCTCTTTAAAACCATGGGGAACTTTGTGTGGATTGTATCCGTAGGGAACAATACATGAATTGTGGATTAGGATAACAAAAACTTGGCAAAGTTTGGGGTTTTGCCACCATAACTTGCTAAGAACCCCATTTCCCACAGTGTTTCTGTAATAACATACAAGGCCAAGTCTGTGGAGAAAGACTGCACTTATGTGGTTGAAACTGTTTTGCTTGGCAAAGAGGATACTCTGCACATTCTGCTTTTTAGATATCATGTTTTAAAAAAATTAAGTTTGCATCTGTGTGTATATAACAGAATACACATTAAATAGACACACTCAATTAAACCTTAATTAGAAAGTGATAAACAGTGAAGTCTTTTAGAATCTGGCAACTGTGAATAAATAAAAAAGCTGCAGAAAAAAAAACACAAAACTTGACATCATGAGGCATGAGCTCATTTCATATAGCTTAAGTTTGTGTACATAATCGTATCCAGACACCTGGTGCTGCCTTCTAGATAGTTTTGACAAATACTGGAATTTTGGTTTCAGTTTTCTTTTAACTAGCCTGAACTTCTATTTGTGTAATGTAATAAAGCAAACATTTAAAAACCCAATTTTTCCCCACAAGGTGAAAGGATTCTTCAGCTCTTTGAAAGAAAATGGCTCTCAGCTCCGTTGTGTCCAACAGACAATCGAAACCATTGAGGAAAATATACGTTGGATGGATAAGAATTTTGATAAAATCAGACTGTGGCTCCAAAATGAAAAGCTTGAACTGCTATAACAATTCGTTCCGTGCCGGTTCCTGTGATCTCTAATAACCAGAATTTTGTGGAATGTGAATATTTTCAAACTAGAGATGGCTGTTTTGGGTTCTACTGAAGATACCGTGTTTCCCGAAAATAAGACCTAGCCAGACAATCAGCTCTGATGTGTCTTTTGGAGCAAAAATTAATGTAAAACCCGGTCTTATATTAGGTAAGACCGGGTCTTATAGTAAAATAAGACTGAGTCTTATATTTTCACTCCAAAATATGCGTTAGAGCTGATTATCCGGCTAGGTCTTATTTTCAGGGAAACATGGTACTCCCCTTTCCTTCAACTCCTTCACGTGACTCGCCCTGTGAAAAGCCTGGCTGTCAATTTTTTCATCGATGGGTTATTGCTGTCGTGTGTTTCATTTGTCATGTCCCATAATGTAAATCCAAGTGGTAGGTTCCCCACTATGGATGAGTTACATACCCTTTTTTTTTTTAATTAAAATTTATTGGGGTGACGGTGGTCAACAAAACTACACAGGTTTCACGTGTACAAGTCTGTATGTAACACATTATATATTGCATTGTATGTTCACCACCCAGAGTCAGTTCTCCTTCCATCACCATATATTTGACCCCTTTACCCTCTTCTACCACCCTTCCCCCCTTACCCTCTGGTGACCACAGTTCTGTTATCTGTGTCGATTAGTTTTTGTTTTGTTTGTCTTATTCCTTTGTTGTTTCAGTTTTATATCCCACATATGAGTGAAGTCATATGGTTCTCTATCATTCTTCTCATTTTATGTTTTATACTTAAGCCCCTGCCCCCCTGCACCCCCCAGTCGCCAAACCTCTCCTCCCCACGTGTTTGTCATTCACAAGCTGTGTTGGCAGTGTCTTCCGAACACCAAATAGTGGGAACTACTGAACAGTGGCCACCTGGATCACTGACTAAGCCAGAATGAGCCTGGTCTGCTTTCCACCTTCTTCTTGTGCAGGCCTGGGGGCTAATTTGTAGGGCTTGTCATCAGGCTTCCTTGCCCTCTGGCTTTTGGTCAGTCTCCCAGGAAGGCAGACTGGAGCTGGGGAGGAGGACAGAAGAGGTGAGGTGTTTGTTTATTTCCCTAGTTCTCTTGCAGGTTGCCTGAGGCTGGCCTCCCCCAAAGGTCTCAGCCCTGGAGGGGTGGCCCTCTTTCCCACACAGCCTTTACCATCTCTGCATTTTAGTAACTGCTTCCTCCTCTCATCCCTTGAGGATGAGGGTTGAAGTGGGAGCCTGGCTTTTACTAGTCCTGGCTGTACTTGTGGTTTACATACATCCTTGCCCGTTTGAAAAACCAAAACCAAAAACCTTTCATAGAACCCTCCTCCTATAATCCTCATTTGAGTGTACCATCTATTTCCTCAGGGACCCTGACTGATAACACTGTCCTTTCTGAAACAGCAGAGTACAGTTCAGGTCTAGAAGAGAAAACTTGCATTTGAAGTAGATCCTGAGAGCTACTGATCCTTAGGTAGGTGGCGCTGCTTCTTCCTGCTCTTTATTTGGCCTTGTTTATAATTCCTGAATAACCATTATTGGTACTTATTGCCAATAAGTCATTGCAGAGTCTCCAGTAAATGATGTATTGTGAAACTGAAAACATTTGCTTATATTACTCTAAGTGAAGATGATGTGTTGTTTTTGAATTGAAGTCTTTTATAGGTTTTTAAAAAAAACTGTAGAATTTTCAAGGTAAAGGAATAGGATATGAAAAATGTGAAATGGTGTGCTCATACATTAGGAATAGTAATTTTTCAGGACGTAAATGTGTTTACAATTCCATTTTTATACATATTGCATGGTTTAATGATTTAAGAAATAAAAAAAACAGAAATCACTGGTAATTTCCACCCACAGGCCTTTTCCTTCTAAAAAACATACAAAGCCAAGATGTTAATGTAAAATATTATTCTTTAATTATATTTTAATCTTGATTAATGAAACATGGAAATAGTGGTTTTCAGTTTTGGTCACCTGAAGAACCTATTTTCATTGGCGTTTGGAGTGACCCATTTCCTAAATAGACACAATATTGCCACAGCAATGTGCAAAAACCTTTTTGGTAATAAAGCTGTGTTATTACCTGTAAGCAGATATTTTCAATTATTTCCTCCTGGTTAGAAAGGACTGATTTAGATCCTGTAGCTTAATCAAGTCATCATTAATTACTAGCAAACACCCAAGTCTTGAAGACATTTCTAATAAACAAAAAGGCATATTCAGAGTACCTTAAATAAATGTTTACTTTTATAGGCATTTCTTAGATCTGTGGATTTTGGTACGTCATTGAAAAATACTTCTACATATGCATGGAAGTTAGTAATACTGCTGCCATATCCTTGCAAACACATCTGTCAATGTCAAAGGTATCACCTTTTTTTCTTTTAACAAATGAAAAGAAACCCCACCGTATACTACCCAAGTGGAAGAATTACATAGTTAAAATTCCTCAGGAAATGTGTTTTATTTTTTTGTTAGTGCCTTGAAAAGGTCTGTTTAGTTACCATAACACTGCTATTTTTTAGATTTAGAAAAATAGAAAAATGCCTGCATCTCCGATGGGACAGAGACATAGCATTTAAAGTGGGTGAAGTTTGAAATCACATAGGTATGTGCATGAATTTTAAAGAATTTTTAGAGAGTATGACCAAAATTTGATGCCCATTATATGCAGTGTTGTTATTTTTGCTTGTCCCCCACCCCAGCCCACATTAGACAGTATTGGTGATACACCGGGGGTGCCAAAAACAAAAGTATACACGACTTGTATTCATCTTTTGTTATCCGTATATATTGAGTATTACAATTTTAATACAGTGTTTTCCTTTCTTAAAATGTGTATACTTTTTTTGGCACCCTTTGTATTTAGTGAAGTCATCTAAGTCCTAATAAATAAAACCTTTAAACATGCTAAGGAAGGCTGTGCTGTCTGAAACAAGAAATTGCCAATGAGTTTATGACATGTACCTGATATCACTTCCTGCATTCACTACCAGGAAGTAAAGATGAAATAAAATATTTATCAAAATCCCATCAACAACATCAGTGCTATATTCATAAACAATTCACTCAGAAAGATCTGAGGAACCATTCAAAGTTGTAAAACGTCAGAGCTTAGTTCTTAAGTTGCTGTAGGGAGGAAAAGCAAATTTTTAAAGTTCAGATTTTTTTTTTTTGGGTTTTATATTTAGTAAACCTAACTTCCATAAAGCCAGGTGCTATACAGTGCAAAGACAAGTGTGGCAACGGCTCTCAGGAAACAATTGCTGTTCAGGTTTTATAGAGACAGAATGAAAAGCACAGCTTAACACAGTAAACCAACAGAGTTCAAGCCATATGCGTAGTCTAAGAAGTAGATTTTATTCTTAGAACTTGCTGTGCAGTGACATATAGTCTACATTTTGCTCTTTTGACTTGATTCACGTCTCTATGTTGTGTGCTGGCTCTAAGGGGCAGAATTCTTAAACTCTGACAAGGAAGAGTTGAACCCGAAAAGGGGTGTGGTGCTTCCTGTTCTGTTCGGGTCATCTGTTAATTTATTAGCCTAAGACGAGATATGTGCCCAATGTACAATATTTTATGTTTGACTTGTTAACCCAAAGAAACATCAAATGGAGTTCAAAAGCCCAAAGAGGAAAGAGGTAAGGAGATATCAGAACATTGAAGAATGTTTAAAGCACTGTTTTCCAAATGCTAATAAACAACAAAAATTAAGTGCAAACCGAAAATACTAATGAGATTTACAGGCACTGTGTGTAGAATGTGCAAAAGTTTGCAAAGGTTTTTCCTTATTTGTGTGCATTGCTTTAAGAAACGATCACATACATCTCTTAGAAATATAAAGTTCTTTCTCTCCCAACTGAAGGCAATTTTTAAAAATTCAAAGTTTATCGATACTCAGTTCAATACAGCACAGGTGAACCAGACAAATTCAATTTCTTTCCAGGAAAAGAATAACAAACCAATGTTTAGGATGTCAACAGACTCAACAAATACCACTGTCTAGCCACTCAGAAAAATTTGTTGTCAAAGCCTTTTGTTCTTCAAAAGTCACCATTTACCAGCTGAAGATTTTATATGCAGATACCCTGAAAAAGTCAATGAAAAAGAGTACAGTGAACCACTTGATATGAATTTCTTTTTTGGTTATAAAGCATAGTAAATGTAATATTTAGCAAAAGCATTGTATAACAAGAAGGAATTTCCTATCAGTAAATATAAGAATGGATTATTAATTATAATTAATATAATATTAATATAATTAATATATATTAATATAATTAATGGATTATTTTTTAATTTGGGGGAAAATCTTTGGAGCAGTTTTAATCAGTATACCTCCCTCTTTACAGGAAATAAAAGTGGATCATGGTAAGAATGCCTAACCAATTTAATCTACATTTTTATTTCCTTTAGACTTTGGTGGGCAAGCAGTTATAAGCTTTTATGGCTTACAATAAGACCTCTTCTTTCTGAAGTTAGTAAGTCAGGGCCCAGCTCTCAAGATAGGTCTCAGGTTTTCTCATCTATAAGAGTTTTTCAGTCACATAAAGTAGAATCAGACATAGTATTTTACTTTCTAAAACTAAGATGAACAAAAGTGGTCAATCTTTTCCTTTGCCCTTGTTCCAAAAACCCTGTAATTTCCACCAGACCCTAAGGGGTACTTCTCCCCATCCAGCATGTGTTGTCACTTTGGGTAATATCAATATCATAAGGACCTTTCACTATAAGGGGTAACACATACGCTGATTTTGCTTTGCCGCAGTAACCTGCAATCATGAGCATTTGGGTTTCAAAGAGTCAACTAGACTTAGATGGTCATTTTCTTTAAGAGCTTGGCCTAATATTTTAAAGAGCTCTTAATTATAAGATTAAGGTTTTTAAACATTCCAGTAGCACAATCATCCCTCCAGTGCTTTTCAGGGAATTACTCGATAAATTTTGCAATGTGCGTCTCATGTCAATTGTATAAAGGGAACGTGAACTACTCAAGAAGTGGATTTAGTTGCTCTCACCTATAATACATAGGTTGGTAGAAGAAGGTATGGTTGACTTCATTTACAACAAACACCTAACTTACCAAATGTGAACTTTAACTTGTATTTTTTTCATCAGCTTTTGGCTTGGAAGTTTCCTCCTTTGCCTAAAAGGGAAAGCAAAACCATCAATGAGCTCTTTCTTTTCTAGATTATGTATCAAAAGTGATCAACCAGAAGATTCTCATGAGGAACTGGGCTTCTCAGAATTAAAGAGGCAAAAAGATGGCAATTAGTGGGGGGAAATGAGATGGTCCTTTCTAAGTATCTTTTTTCATTTAGCCAAAACACTGAGTTCTTCCTCTTCAAGTTTGTAAGGTAAAAATAACCTTAAGTGATTCTAAATTTTTACTTTTTTTGAAGACCAGGGTAATTTAAGAAAAAATAATACATAGGATGGTACTTGAATGGTACTGTTCATTTATCCCACGGTGATCCATCCTTTTCCTGTGCTTGGGGACATTGTGGGCCAGCTAATCCATTCAGCACATAGGGTTATTATGCTGTTTTTTGTTCAGGGGTTGATGGTGTACTGTGTACAACTGAAATTAAACAATAAGCAAATCTATTTGAGGTTAATGGCATAAGCAACTAATTATCAATCTGGTTTCTTATATTCTTTATGGATTTCACTACCTTGGCTTTTTATTGAAGTATGATTGATATGTAATATTAGTTTCAGGTATACAACATAATGATTTGATATTTGTATATATTATGAAATGATCATCACAGTAAGTTTAGTTAACATGTCACCATACATTTAAGCATTTTTCTCTTGTGATGAGAACTTTTAAAAATCGACTGTCTTAGCAACTTTAAAATATACGATAGAGTATTATTAACTAACTCATCATTTATTTTATAACTAGACTTTTGGACCTTTTGACCCCATTCACCCATTTGATCCACACACAGCTTCTGGCAACCACCAATCTATGAACTTGTTTTTCATAGATTCCACATGTAAGTGAGGTCATATGTTGTCTTTCTCTGTCTAATTTATTTCACTTAGCATAATACTCTTTAAGTCCATCCATTTTGTTGCAAAAGGCATGATTTCAGTCTTCTTTATGGTTGAGTAGTATTCCACTGTAGTACCACCTCTTCTTTCTCCATTCATTTATCCATAGACACCTGCGTTGCTCCTATATCTTGGCTATTGTAAATAGTACTGAAATGAACATAGGGGTGCATATATCTCTTCAAATTAGTGTTTTCATTTTCTTTGGATAAATACCCAGAAGTTGAATTGCTAGATCACATGGTAGTTCTCTTTTTAGTTTTTCTGAGGAATTGCCATACTGTTTTCCAAACTGGCTGCACCAATTTATATTCCTACCAACATTGTACAAGGGTTCCCTTTCCTCCACAACCTGGTCAAAAATTGTTTCTTTCCTTTTTCATAGTAGCCATTCTAACAGGTATGAGGTGACACCTCATTGTGGTTTTGATTTGCGTTTCCCTGATGATTAGTGATGCTGAAGACCTTTTCATGTACCTGTTGGTCATCTGTATGTCTTTTTGGAAAAATGTCTATTCAGATCCTCTGTCCGTTTTTCAATTGGATTATTTGGTTTTATTGCTATTAAATTGTCAGTTCTTTATGTATTTTGGGTATTAACCCCTTATCAGATACATGATTTGCCAACATTTTCTCCCTTTTAGTAGTTTGCTTTTTTATTTGGTGATAGTTTTCTTTGCTGTACAGAAAGAAGCTTTTTTAGTTTGATGTAGTCCCACTTATTTTTGCTTTTGTTGCCTTTGCTTCTGGTGTCAAATACATAACATCACTGCTAAGAACACTGTCAAAGAGCTTATTGCCTATGTTTTCTTCTAGGAGTTTTATGGTTTCTGGTCTTATGTTCAAGTCTTTAATCCATTTTGAGTTACATTTTTGTGGATGGTGTGAGACTGTGATCCAGTTTCATTTTGCACATGACTACCCAGTTTTTTACCACTATGCTTATTGAAGAACTGTCCTTTCTCCCATTACATATTCTTGATTCCTTTGTCATAAACTGACCTTATATGCGTGGGTTTATTTCTTGTCATTTTGTTCTCTTACATTGATCTGTGTCTGTTTCTATGCCAGTAACTTACTGGTTGTTGGTTGTTTAAATTATTTTTTTAAATTAAATTTACTGGGGTAACATTGGTTACTATCATTATATGTTTCAGGTGTACAATATACTTACAGGAAAAGCTTTCAATTTTTCTCCTGAGTATAATGTTACTTCCTGGTTTATCGTATATGGACTTAATTATGTTGAGGTATGTTCCTTCTACACCCTATCTTTTAAGGGTTTTTATCATGAAAGGATGCTGTATTTTGTCAAAAGGCATTTTCTGCATCTACTGAGATGATCATGTAATACTTATCTTCTATTTAGGTGATGTTGATTTGTATATGTTGAACTGTCCTTGCATCCCAGGGATAAATCCCACTTCGTCATGGTGTATAATCTTTTTAGTGTGTTCTTGAATTCAATTTGCTAATATTTTGTTGAGAATTTTTGCATCTATAGCTTTTGTCTGATATAAGTATGGCTATATCCACTTTCTTTTGGTTTCTGTTTGCTTGGAAAATTATCTTCCGTACTTTCCTTAAGAGCCGAAATGAGTCTCCTGTAGGAAGCAGATAGTTGGGTCTTTTTATATTCTTTCAGAAATTATGTGCTTTTTGATTGGTGAGTTCAATCCATTCACATTTAGGATGATGGATATGTAAGGACTTATTACTGTCATTTTATCTTTTGCCTTTTAGTTATTTTGTGTCTTCATTGTTTCTTTTACTTCTGTTTCTGTCTACCTTAAGGTGGTAGTTTTTGATGGTGATTTATTTGCTAATTCTCGCCTACTCCTCCCCCCCACCCCCGCTTTTTTTAATGTAGAAATCTACTCTAGATTTAAGTAGATTTAAGTAGAAATCTACTCTAGATTTCTGCTTTGTGATTACCATGAGGTTTACAAAAACAAAATCTAATAAAATAGTCCTTTTACTCCTGATAGCAGCTTATCTTAATTTACTTAGAAAGGTTCCATCTTTTTACTCTTCCCTTTTTATATTTTTGATGTGACACATGCCTCAAATTTGTTATGAAATTGTAGTAGTCTGTAGTTATTTTTAATGCTCTTTATCTTTAACCTTTTTAATTGTTTAACACACTATTCTAACACACTATTCTAAAATAGAGTTAGTGTTTACTAATTCTGACTGTCTATCACTGTAATCAAAATTTTGTATACTTTCCTTTTTGCTTTTCAGCTTGAAATCCTATCAGCATTTCTTGAAAAGCAGTTTAGTGGTAGTGAACTCCCTTGGCTTTTGTCTCAGAAAGCATTTCTCCTTCATATTTGAAGGCTAACTTTGCCAGATGAGTGTTCTTGGCTGGGAATTTCATTTTTCAATACATTGAATATGTCCACTCTCTCCTGGCGTATAGTTTCTGCTGATAGCTTAATGGGGGTTCCTTTGTAAGTTACTTTCTTATTCTACCTGGCTGCCTTTCAAATTCATCACTGACTTTTAACAGCTTTATTATAATATGTCTTAGAGAAAGTCTTTTTGCATTGATATAATGAGATCTACTAGCTTTGTGGACTTTTATGTCTAGATCCTTCCCCAGGTTTGGGAAGTTCTCAACTATTATATTTTTAAGTAAGTTCTCTGTCCCCTTCTCCCATTTCTCCTTCTGGTATACCCATTATTCTTACTTGGCTTTTATAATGGAGTCTGATATCTCTCAAAAGGTTTCTCCACTTTTTAAAAGTCTTAGTTCTCTCTCCTCATCCACCTGAATCATTCCTAGATTTCTGGTCCTCCAGATTGCTTAATGTTTCTTCACTCTTCTCCATTTCCAATGCTTTTCTAATATATTCTTCATCTCACTTATTGAATTCTTCAACTCCAGAATTTTTCTGGTTCTTCTTATAATTTCAATCTCTTTGGTAAAGTACTCCTGTTCATTAATTGTATTCCTGAGTTCATTTAATTGCCTGAGTTTTCTTGTATGTTGAATTTCTTCATAACAGCTATTTTGAATTCTTTCAGTTAGATGGTAATATTCCGTGTCTTTGAGTTTGGTTGCTGGGAAAGTGTGGGGGCTTTTTTTGTGGTACTGTATCACTGATTTTTTCAGTGTTTGATGAAACAGCCTCTGCCATTGCATTTGAAGTAGCAAACACCTTTCTTATTTATGTCAAGCTCTGATTCTAATTGTTCAACAGGTTGGCACTGAGAAGCCTTTTTCTTTTCCAGAAGGTCGCGCTATAGCACAAGTTTTTGGTTTCTCTTCCTGGAGCTGATTTGCTGTTCAAGTTGGGAGGGTACCCAACTTTTAAGCTGGCTTAAAAAAAAAGGAAAAAAAGGAAAATGTTGGCAGCAATATGGAGAGAGATGTGTGCTTTGCACATGGACTTTGGATGTGCCCATAACCCGGAATGGGCGCCGAGTGGGGGCGCCCCAGAAATTTGTTGGCAGACCTCTTGCTGTAATCAGGGCAGATTGAAAGAAATGCATTCTCTTCAGTTCTCTTCCCTTTCCCTTCCCTCTCCCCAGGCACTGCAGTCTCTCCTCAGAGAGAGTAATGGGTCCCTTCAGCTGCAGCATGTATGACTGGGAAGATTCCCACTCACTTCCTTCACCCACCAGCAAGATTGCCACCGCCTATGCCACCGCTCCCCTGGCTCTGCAGCTTCCTCCGAGGTCCAATCCACCCATTTTCAAACGTACAGATGGGATGATCCCTCAGGTATCCTGGTGTGCTGTGCAAAATCACCTGTGCTTGGTTATGGATGTCCAAATAGTTGTAAATCAAACGCAAGAGAAAAAAGAATGATTCATACGGCCATGATGCTGACATCACTCAGTTACAGTCTGTGTTAAGATCTATTTTGTCTAAGTGTAGCTATCCTAGATTTCTTTTGGTTTCCATTTGTATGGAATATCTTTTTCCATCCCTTCACTTTTCAGTCTGTGTGTATTCTTACATCTGAAGTGAGTCTCTTGTAGGCATCACATAGATGGGTCTTGTTTTTTTTACCATTCAGCCACTCCATGTCCTTTGATTGAAGAATTTAGTCCATTTACATTTAAAGCAATTATTGATAGGTATATATTTATGGACATTTTGTTGTTTATTTTATGGTTGTTTTGCAGTTCCTCTGTTCCTTTTCTTGCTCTTTGTGATTTGATGATTGTAGTGGTATGCTTACATTTCTTTCTCAATCTTTTGTGTATCTACTATGCAGCTTAGCTTTGTGATTACCATGAGATTTACATATAACAAGTTATATTTCTAACAGTCTATGTTAAGTTGATAACTTAAGTTGGAATGCATTTGAAAGCCCTACATTTTTACACCCTCAGCCCCACATTTTTTATTTGTGATGTCACATTTTACATCCTTTTATGTTGTGTATCCTTTGCTGTAGTTATTTTTTACCTCTTTTGTCTCTTAACTTTCATACTAGTTTTATAAGTGATTGACCTCAATGTTACTATACATGTTTACCTTTACCAGTGAGATTTGTACTTTCATGTTTTCCTGTTATTCATTAGCACTCTTTCATTTCACCTTAAATAAGTCCCTTTAACATTCCTTGTAAGGTCAGTTTAATTGTAACTCCTTTAGCTTTTGCTTATCTGTATCTCTCCTTTAATTCTGACAGCTTTGCTGGGTAGAGTATTCTTGATTAGAAGTTTTATTTTCTTTCAGCACTTTGAATATACTGTGTCCTCTGCTCTGCAACGTTTCTGCTGAAAAATTTGACAGTTTTATGGGTGTTCCCTTGTACATAAAAACTTGTTTTTCTCTTGCTGCTTTTGAAATTCCTGTCTTTAACCTTTTACTATTATGTTTTGGTATGGGACTCTTTGGGTTCATCTTATTTGGAACTCAGAGCTTTCTGGATCTGGATGCTTGTTTCTTTCCCCAGGTTAGGGAAGTTTTCAGCCCCTTTCTCTCTTCTTCTGGGACCCTTATAATGCACATGTTGGTCTATTTGATGTCCCATAAGTTGCTTAAGCTGTCTTCATTTTTCCCCATTCTTTTTGCTGCTCTGGTTGAGTCCCACTGTCCTTTCTTTTGAACTTCATCTAGTGCACTGTTGAACCTCTCCAGTGTATATTTCAGTTCAGTGATTCTCTTCAGCTCTGTGACTTCTATTTGGTACTTTCTTATAGTTTCCTATGTCTTTGTTGAAGTTCTGTGTTCATCCATTCTCCTTTGTGGGTCTCATGGAGTTCAGTGAGCATCTTTGTGACCATTATTTTGAACTCTTTAGCAGGTAAATCATTTACCTCCATTAAATTATGGAATTTTCCTGTGACTTTAATTTGTTGTGTCATTTGAAACACATTCCTCTGTTTCTTCATTTTCCTTGACACTTTGTTGGATTATATAAATTTTAGATAAAATTTAGATGCTTTAGATAAAACAGCTATCTCCTCTTCCAGGCTTGAAGGAGTGTCCTTGTGTAGCAGATGCAGACTATCATTTCAAATTGTCCTAGCTCTTGGTTGTCTCTCAAACTTTTGTGATGTGTCCAAGAGGCTATTTTATTTTTTGTGACTCCCAGTAGTTGAGGATGTGTTGAGATCTGTAAGTGTCTCAAAGCGGGGAGGATCTCAGTCAGCACCTAGATTCAGGCTGATTGAAAGCTGCTGTGTGAAAGTCTGGCTTCCAAAGTGTGCAAATAGATGAGTATATAGTCCTGTGGGACTGCAAACATTAAGTCCCACTGGCCACCAGAGCTAGAGGTGTTGCCTTAGCAGCAGCTGCAAATATCGGTGTACGAGAGGAGGGTACGAGCTCCTTTCCAGGAAGTATCAGAAAGCTGGAGTGAAGCAGAGCACAAAGATGGCAGCCAGCAGCCTCTGTCGCTGGTAAGTACTTCAGCAGGTCTCTAGGTGTGTGTTAAATTAGATGCCTGTCCCTCCAGCTGACAAGATAAACCATTAAGCCTTTTTCACAGAAAGTCTGGGAGTCTCTTGATCCACTGCCTTTATGCTGGGCTCGGTGGCTAAGTCCAGGTGTGCCAGCCCATTAAGAAGCATTTTATCAGTGCACTGTAGCATTGTGGGTCTGGTGGAGGCGAGTCTTGTTGGCTTTCAAAGCTAGATATTTTGGGGGCTTGTCTCAAAAGTTGGGGTGCTAGATGTGGGTTTCAAACTTAGTTCTTCAGGGAGAAGCTCCAGCTTTTGCATTCTCTCCTGATTGTGGGTTGCCATGTTAAGGGTAAGGTTTGTGGCAAGATTGTCTCAGCCTCTTCTACCTGCTTTGATGGGAGGTTTTTTTTCTTGTTTACTGATGAATAGGAGTCACTCAGCTACTCTTTGAAAAGAAATCCAAAGGAAATTGTTCCACGTGTAGCTGTAGATTCAGTGTGTCCACAGAAGGAGGTGAGTTCAGGCACTTCCTATGTTGCCATCTTGAATTGGAACTATCTTGTTTTAAAGAGTTTTGATGGAGTTGGACTATTGTTTTTAAAGCTGTACCATTAATTTCTCATTATAGTTAGCGGATCACAGTAATAACCATCTAAATCGTATGATATAGAAATCGGAAGGGGTCTAGAAGTTCTCTAATCCAATTTCCATTAATGTCCAATTCTAAGAAATCAGAACCTGTAGCTTCTACCCATTAGCCTTAGTTCTACTTTCTGCAGCAACATGAAAAATTATATACTAATAGTCTTCCTTCCCAGGTGGTGTCTAATGAGTTTCTATTTTGGATCATAGAAACTCAAAGATCTTCCATGATTCTACATACTACTTATACATTCTAAAATTTATATAAACCACATTCTTAGGTTGTGCACCCCACCCCTCACCCCCAATTTTAAGATGTCTCAATTTGCAATGCTTCTTACAATGAACAGCATGTTGCGTATCATAATAAAATTGATTTTTTTCTTTAATGATATATAAAGTAAGTTTATTTTGTAATCGGTGGCAATTAAGGTATAATGAAACGCAGTATATGAACCTGTACTGTCAATGCATTATCCAAGTAAAAATGTGCAGTTGCAAGTGGTGGTCTGAGTCTCTGGAGAGGTGAAGGTTTAAACATTCCCCAAACTCTCAATCCATTACAGCATCAATTCTAAGGCCCAAAAGCGTGCTAATGAGAGATGAAGTAAACTAAGGAGGAGTTAATGATATAGCAACCAGCATGTCACTGCTGATAGAGCTGAAGAAGAGGAAGCAAGATCTTGGATCTTTCAAGGAGGTGAAAGAATAGAGGGAAAGAGGGTAGTAGAAGGGCTACTAAAGTTTTAACTAAGGTGAAGAGATTGGAAATATTGGAGAGAGTTGATTATTGATTGCTGAGAGAAGAGAAAAGGATTTGTCGGTGGGTAAGTGGGAAGGAGACGTTAGGGATTTTCTGCAGAGTGGCCTCCATTTTTCTCTTTGAAGTAGCAGGCAAGGCTATCTGCAGACACTGGGGGCATGTGGCTAGAAGGGAGTGTGAAGAGCATGAGCTCTGGGAAAGGGAACAGAGCCTAGCACGGGGCCAGCACAGATAGCTCAGGGGACATAGAGCACCATAAAATCACAGAGGCCTCATCCAGACTTTGTGCAATACTCTCCAGAGCAGCATAGGACTCTAGTGGTGTTTCAACAATTGTGTTAAGAATGTTCATTTTATTTCTAAAGTACCAGTTAGTTAAAAAACAAAGAAAAAAAACTTTAAAACTTCAATTTCTATACCAAGGCAGGCTAGGGGATAGATAGCACTTAATGGTTAAATTATTTTATGCTAAATAGATACCAATCAGAAATTAAATGACTAAAAGGATAAATGCCGCTTCATTTTAGCAACTGCTAAACTAATTTGTAATATATTTACTGCTCTGTTTACCTTTGCAGAATCCTTTGCTTTTCCCCCATTCTTGGGTGCTTTGGAGATGGAAGTAGTCTTCTTCTTCTTGTCTTTGTCCTAAAGCCAACAAAAGGTAATGAGGCTGTTGCTGTCATTAATCCATCTAGCAAGTAAGGAGCAGCTGCAATCAAACCTATTCTTTTAGTAGCCTGGAGATATCATTAGCCTTAGTTCTACTTTCTACCACAACATGAAAATTACATAGTTTAAATTTTGGAATAATGGAATTTAATTAAATAATGGAAAATTCTGGGGGGTTTAGTCATGATTGTTTTGGAACAATGGTGAACTGTACACAGAAGTGATTAAGGTAGGAAGCAAAAAGGATAAAGATGAGGAAAATGTGGGTCACACGGATGCTCTGCCAACTTCCACGATGTATGATTCACCCAGACCTTATTTTTCTCATCAAAACAGAGCTTGTTTCTCTGAGGACTGGTTTTATGTGCCAACAGAGTAAGAAAAAGACACTGTTTTTAGTGTTATGGAAGAGAAATGTAACACGGGCGACCACCACAGACAGCTAGGGGAAGATATATTTAAATGAAAAAGAAAGTCCATTTCCCCAAAAGGCATTATTTGTGATTTTCCAGGAGAAATAGGATGCTGAAGCAGACCGGAAATGAAGTCACCCATTAAGGGAAGGACTGACAAATTGGTGATTGGGAGGTATACTTAATAACAGCCAAGGTAAGAGCAAACATCGCTACAGGTGTTAATTCTTCTGAAAATAACAATGAAGGACACTCATTTCACTGTTTCTTCTACTTGATTGATGGAGGGGTATAATTTATAGGCAGAATGCCACACACTTGTTACGTTATACACTATTTTTTTCATTCACTAATAATTGTTTTGAGTACCTGCTAGATACCAGGAGTTATGCTAATGCTGAGCACGGAGGTAAAAGACACATCACGACTATGTAAAGTACACAGCTCAGCAGTGTTATACACACGTGACTATAGGTAACCCAGAGATCAGGAAGCACAGAGGAGAGGCTTCCAACCGTGGCCAGGAAGGGGAGCAGTGGTAAGAGAAGTCTTCCTGAAGAAGTGGATGGTTGAACTGGGACATGAGGGATGAGTAGGAGAGTCAGCCAGCTGGGGTGGAAACACCAGAGCCATGGGCATGAGAAGGTGGGTATCGTTAGGGACTGCTTTCATTTAAAGGAACACAGACAAAGCATCATTGTACGACAGGACAGTGTGGCAATCAAAAATGATGGTAATGGGGAAGCAACATGGAAAACATTTATGACGTAATGTGTTATATATGGAATTTAACTATAAAACATACATATGGAAAAAGATAAGAATTATAGAAAGCACTGTTGGTGGCATAATGGAATTACATTTTTTCTTCTCTTTGGCATCACTGAATTCATGTTACAGTCAAAATTATATATGTGTACACCATTCAAAGAAAGTCAATACGAAAAAGCATAATACCTTTGCTGTGTTTTCTGTCGTTGAAGGACAGCTGTCAAAATCCCCTGAAAGGGCATCAATGGGGTCATGGTCATCTTTAGGTTTCTGAGATATTAAGAGAAATAACCATCAGTAAAGATGCACAAGGCAAAAATACTGTAGAGTTCATTTTCCCACAGCACTGAAAATATAAGATGTTTATTATAAAATTATTTTCCTAACAAACTAATGTATTATAAAGAAATATTAAAACAGGAAAATCTTGATGACAACTTTATTTCCTTCTACTCTTTTATAGTAATACAAATTGTTTAGTGTTCGCTAAGCCTCAATTCTTCTAATCTGGAAAATGGAACTGCCTATCTTGAAGGGATCTCTTGGGAAGACTAAATGAAAGAGAAATAATAATACACTTTTACATGCACTTGGCATCATACCATGCACAGGGTAAGCATTCAATAAATTTTAGATTTCTAAATTGTTAAAGTTGCAGCTAGAATTAAAAAAAAAAAAAACACCACTTCCTAGAAACATGCAGCTATGAGATTTACCTTTGGTTCCTCAGGTTTCTTTGGTGCCATTGGTTTGCCCTAAGAAACAAAGCAGACTATTGTTTAGACATAAATCTTTGTAAAGGTTTACTTAGGTGTAGTCAGTGTTTATATAATCTATATTATCTAATGACTTGGGAAAATGGAGTATATATTTGCAATAACTGGTAAACCTGGGTTCCTACTATTCTCCACCAGCTTTGCTTAATTACTATCCTGTAACCATTTCAGAAGCCTTGGGGAAACTGCAAGAGTGAGTATCTAGCTCTGGCAGTGAAAGAAACACTAATTATTTAGGAACTTTCTGCCATCGTGTTATAATTCTACTTAAAATGTTACAAAAAGTAATGTGTTTTTATGTCCTATTTACTCTAGCTTATATTTCAGGATTTGAGGCACTGAAACCTTCTACAGATACGTTAGGTTTTTCTCAGTCAGGATTATAAGTACAAGCAGGGAGGATTCCAGAAGGATGCAGAATTGCTGTTTTAAGCAATACTGAACGAAAGCAAAGAGAATTGATTCCTGTAAGAGGAGACACTGACGCTGGTAACACTCTTTAATCCAGGGAGTCATCAAACCTGACAAATGAAGCAGTACAGATGAAGGATGTAATTTGGACTTCTGTGTTTTTATTTGATGAACAGGACTGGAAAGGGCTATTCATCATCTAATTGACTTGCAACTAGGAGCCAAATAGGAAGGGGTGAGGTACAGGCAAGTTTGACCTAAGAAAAACTGGCTTCTGTGTTAGAGACGAAAGGCCACGACTTTTTGACAGAGTATACTTAGATATAGAAATAGGGAATATGGTTTTTGTCTGCCTTCACTCAACAGTGGTGGTGGTGTAGGAGAAAGAAGAAAGGGAGACACTAGGTCACCCTCCTAAGTCATGGAGGTGCCTTATTTACCTTATTAATTATTTCAATACTAGCTCTTTTACTGTTCTCCTTAAACAGAGACTGCTTTAGTTACGATTGCAAATCTTTTTTATAGCCTTTTCTCACAAAGAATTCATCTGTGTACATGCCTCAGAATCCTTATTAAGCATCTGTGAGGGACATTATTCAACTCACTTTATGCCACTGGGCCCAGCATAAGACATAAAATGACATTGGCTCAAATAAATATTAAACAGAATCCTAGACAGCTGGCTCATTGGGGACACATAAGAAATTGTCACATTACATATTTATGCAATTGTTAACATGTACCTCCTATTCATTTCAAGTGAGGTCTGGATTGAAAAAGCTTTGTCGTCGATATCCAATCTAGACATTTGCCTTCATTTACCTTATCTTTATCCAAGAGGTGTCTGTATTCAGGTGGAATAGTGTCATCTCTTTCTCCCAGCTTATCTCTATGTTCAGATTTAACTTTCTCCTGTAAACATTGAACAGAGACGATTAATATTCCTACCCTCCCTCAGAGAATACATTCTGAAATGTAGCAGCAGAACAAAACGGATGACTTGAACAGACTACTGGTTGATGAAAAAAAATGTAAACCCATGTGCTTCTATAGGTCCGTCCGCATCTGAATTTTCTACCTGCATTTTAAAATGAATGATTAAATAATTATCCTCAGAAACCAGGTAAGGAGATAAAACCCAAGGGTGTAAAATATCGTTTTCTGTGAGTTTCACTTTTCAAATAAAGTCAAGTTACCGTACCTTGGCATTTACAAAGGTAACAGTTACCACTTTGGCTATTGCTAAGCAACCCTAAAGGACCAGAACACACAGCAAATCTGAATGGACATGCTGACTACTTGTGTTACAGGAGAGGAAATACCTGTCATGGAGTAAGCAGCCCCTACCTGCCAGCATCCCCACTTCCATGGGCATGGTTGGTCTCTCTGTCCCAGATTCAGTGACACTAACTTTACCCTAAGGGAAGGGTTAAGGGGGCTTTACATTTAATTTTTCTGCATCACTATAATTTCGTTTTGCAAATACAGGTTAAGTTCACATCAGTATTCCTATGACAATGACAGAATCATGACCTAATGATTCTTTGAAATGCCGTCTTTGGGATATCGATTTGGCTGGTCAGTTACTTCCTGGTTCTAAGCCAAACGGATTGTTGAATATTACACGTTAAGTATAAATAAGTACTTATACGTGTTGTATAAGATATGTAGAATTAACAGTTTGTGCCTTGCAGACACACCTCTGGACAATGCTAAACTCCTGGTCAACTCTTTCTTTTGGAGTTTGCATGCATCGTTAGTAATGAAGGCAGAGAAGCCTGTTCGGGAAACGTCTGCCAGCTAAGTGACCTCTGCCACTACATGCACAGAGCATGTCAACCTGAAAAATGCACATATATGAGTATCATATATATGATGTTTTACTGCCAGATAAAACCAAGAAAAGTTAATGTAGGAAGAGAATAAAATTAAAGCAGAGCTGTGCTTTTCCATTATAACAAGGTTTAATCTTACAAACAGGACATTTGCCTTAATCTGTGACAGAATAGTCCTCACCGAGGAAGTGAAAAAAATGCAAGGTAGACCACAGAGAGGAAAAAAATGAGACCTAAGTTATCCAATTGTTCATTAACTCCAGACAAAGAAGTGGTATTTTTTCCTTTTGTGTGGAAGGTAGGGTAGTCGATGCTATTTAAAAAAAACCAAATCTTAAAATTTCACTTCTTTTTTTCTTGTACCTTCACTTTATCCTTCATGGGTTTGTTCTCATCTGGATCAGGCTGCCTGTGTCCTAGCCTGTCAGAAAGTTCATCCAGGGCATCGTCGAGTTCTTTGTTGTCACTCTGTTAAAACATAAATCTGAATTAGTCACTAGTTGGCCAGATCAAGTCACCCACTGGAGTGTGGCTGCAGCGCTGCCAGTAAGACTTCCGTACGTTCCTGGGACTTTCACCAGGAGATGGGCAGGGTGGGTGGGAGGCACTGGACTGCCAACCCTTGGTGGGTGCTCTTTTCCCAGCTCTCTGGCTCTCAGCACTTCTCTGTGCCTGTCTATCCCTGCCCTACCGCCAGGCGTCTCTCTTCCAAGAAAACAGGTCCCTTCTAAAAAGATGGGGTTCCTAGCTTGATTTGTTGGTAAATATATGTCTTAAGATGCTTACAGTGTATGTAACATAACTGGTGAAAGTCTAATAATGTCCCCAGCAAAGAAAACTCACATAAGTTATGATAGCTTAGTTTACTCTTTGATTCCCAAGCATATTCATGTAAGTAAAGCTATATACTGGTTTTAGTGATGGCACTAAAAAAAATTAAAACTAGACCCTCTGATGGGAAAAGTGAAGGAAAAGGTGTCATTTTAAAACATCCTTGTGAAAAGCAAAACAGCTTTTCATTGCGGACGTCTACTAAGAGCCTCAATTAGGGCAGAACCTCTTACCTGAGGATTAAGAACTAAAGTATAAATAGCAGCCTGGGTTATTAATGATTCTTCTTTTCTTTGCACAGGCACTTTCATCACTGTGAGTGCACACACACAGCATTGTACTGGTTTTAAGTGCTTCATGAGAGCCCAGGATTATACCTGCTAATGGTGGAGCTGCTCACACAGCTGGGTCTGGGGTTTGTCATTTGTACCTCTGGATATTTTCAGATGCTCCCAAGACTGACCCAACAGGATGAAAATTCATTCAGAATCTCAGACTACAGCACTAAACCAGCTTTGATGCTGCATCAAAAGGAAAGGAAGCATAGCAGACGTCACTAAGGCTACTTCATCTCCATCTAGCAAATGAGGCCCTTCTCAACCCAAAGAGATGAGGATCTGGTTTAGGGCAATCTCTATCTTTTGATGTGCCGTGGTCTCCTTGATAATTTCACATTTGGTGCTGCACAGAAAATTAATCAAGGAAGTCTGGAAAAGCTTTCGTTCCACAGTCTTGCCTCAGAACATGTAAATAATTAAAACAATATTGATGTTGAGGTTTTTCCACTGCTAGCATGAAAATGACAAATTTTTACTGGTGTGAATGGGAGAAAACAATGCTATTCCATGACATATTTCTGAATTTTTTGGGGTGGGGGGCTCAAGCACTGAATAACTCCATAAAATAAACTTGAGGTTAAATAACAGATGGTATTTACAGCATGTGTCAAGAAAACTATAAAGGAAGTGAAAATCAATTATCAGGAAACCTAAAATTTTTTTAAAAATCTAATAATTCAAATATACACATTGCACTTTCAATTCTAATAAAGCAACAACATTAAGCTCCTTGATTATGTGTGAAATATTTCCATACATTGGTTAATCATTTTAGAAAGCGTCTGTCATCTCCCTAAATCACTAGTCAGATCTAAAACAGAAGGTGCCCAATCTTCCTAACAATTTTGTCTGCTCCCATTTATTCTAAGCAGAAATCCTATCTTCTTTCTTTCTTGTTGCAGCTCTGAAAATAAATATTTACAAAATACGTTGCTTACCCGAGTGTCAGGGGGTGGAACTGCAGAGTGGGTGGCTGGAGCTGGGGTTGGGGAAACCACTTCAGAGATGGCAGCTGAAAGTTTAGCGTCTTTAAATGGCTTTTGTAAAAAAAAAGTTTTGATCAGTGATATGTTGTATAAAAAAATGCCCACAGCCATCATTTAAATACAACTCTTAATATAGCTTCCTGATTAAGTCTCTTGATCCAAATGGATCCACAGTAACACAGAATCTGAAATGCAATTTTTATTCTAGTTCCTATTCCATTCCACAATTTCCTATTTCCTATTCCCATTTATTCTTCTAAATGTTGTTCAATAATCTAATGACTTAGAGCTTCATGGTTTGTTTATACTTATTGTACATTTAAGTTGTTTGCAGTTTTCAGCTTTTCTTCTTTGTAACTGGTTGCCCTGCATCAAAGTTCTAGAAGTGGTTCTCTCTATGGTGCTAGCTATATTCTGCCATGCTGCCCTCTCAAAAATTGCAGAAATTCATTCTGTTAAAAGCAGTGAAGGAGCATGCCTGTTTCCCATGGCTTTGCTCACCTAAATATTTTTAATTCTGATAATATATTAGGTATAAAATGATAGACTACTATTCCTTTAATACTTGGTATATGGTATGAAGTTTGAGTTATTTTTTTTCTTAATGTTAAATAGCATATTATTCCAGAATCTTTCTGAAATGATTTCTTCTCTCATTTCAAAAATATACTAAATCTGTCATTTATGTTCATTTCTTGTTCTTTTCCCATTAACATGTGGCTTTGCTTTCTAAATCAGAACCGTATCTTATTATTGTATAAAAAAGCCTAGTATTTAATTAGGTTAATCTTCCCCAAAAAGAGTGAAAAATGCTTTTCAATATTTTTAAAATATTCAGTTAATTTTCAAATAAATTTTAGATAATTTTGGGTTATGTTTTAATAAAAATATTAACTTATGAAATGATGAAATAATTATCATTCTTTTGAGACATTTAGTCAGACTGTCTTAGATATATGGAATTTCTTCATGTTTTTGTTTTTCTATTCATTTCCTCTATTATAGGTTTCTTTACATAAGCCTGACATCTCATTAGATAATTACATTTTCTAATCTGTTACTAATAAAGTGTGATCAAAAGATACAATGAATGTTTAAATAAGAAATTATTACAGTAAAAGACACATGGCCATGAATTACCCCTCAAAATACCTGCCCCTCCCTCGCTTCAAATACATTTATTTCATTGTTCTTGCCACTTTCTGAAACAGTTCTGGAAGTCCTCTTTCGTGAGTGTCTTTACTTCATCTTCCATCACGACAACGCTCCATGTCACACATCGCTTATGGTATGGCAGTTTCTGCCAAATAAAAACATTACGGTGTGTCCTCATCCACCTTATTCACTGGATCTGGCACTGTGTGACTTCTGGCTCTTCCTCAAAGTCAAAATGACCATGAAAGGTAAATGTTTTAAATCGATTCAGGACATCGAGGCAGCCATGACAGCACAACTAAGACACTCATGAAAGAGGCCTTTCAGAACTGCTTCAGAAAGTGGCAAGAATGAGTATTTTGAGGGTGATTAATGGCAATGTATCTTTTCCTGTGATAAATTTTAAACATTTACCGCATTGTTTGATCACACCTTGTATACATAGCATACATATGTGTAACATTATGCACAAATGTGAGAGCAAAAACTTCAGGCAACTCCAAGGAATCATTATTTTTCCTAGTTGTCACTTATTCGGTCTATGTTGCAACTGATACATATTTTCCATACCACTGACCACATAGGATTAAATAACCTTATTTAAAAAAGGGTTAAAAAAGGGTTAAAAAAGACCCCATAAAAAAGGTCCTGGAGTTATATAAGCTGTGGGAACTCCAATAGACTTACAGTATATATGTTTACATATGAAAAGCCCTGGAAATCCTACAGTTAAGAAACCTGCTTACCCCTACCCAACATTTCCCAACCTTTCTAGTAACGGAATTCCCTTTGAGGGGCTATCTGTTCCATATGAAGCTCAGTTACCCTAGAGGTAATTTGGAAAATGATCAAATCATAGACTGTCAACTGGTAAAGTTGTCTAGGAAGTAATTTTAGATACACAATTTTAAATTCTCTTTTCATAGGTGTACTTGAAAGCGTACATGCTCACTGGTTCAATTAGTTACACTGTTGAAAATATTTACTGTGTTGGAAAAAATATTTCATGATACAACACAGTTTTAATGGTTGCAGTGGGTTGAGGGCCTTAATTTTGGGTTTGTTTCCTCAGCTCCCAAGTTAGATTATAAGTCACAACCTTCCATTTATTTCTGCCACCCTGAAAGTAATGAAATGAAACCAGGAGTTTCAGACTTACAAACGAGGAAGTGTGTGAGGGAGCAGTGAAGTCCTCAGACAAAGCATCGAGAAGGAAATCGTCACTGAAGGGCTGCAAGAACCAGGAAATGTATCAAAAAATACCACCTCATTTGTCTCCTCTTCAAAATGATGTCACTGTTCATATGCTGATCAACTCATTAAAAAGAAAGCAATGCACTTCCTGAATTAACGAACAGGGCCAAATGAGAAAGATATACTCAGAGAAAACTGGCTTGCTTACTGGAAGAGATTCCTTGGACTCTTTTGGCAGGAGTGGTTTTCCATCTTTGTCCTATCCAGGGAGGAGAAAAACATGGCATTGAGTCACTTCACATTTATCCTAAGTATGAACCCTTGTAAACATTAAAAGGAGTCGACAAGTGATTCCTGATGTTGTTGCACATTATAAATGAAATTCATCATTTCAGGTAGCAGATTCTCTCATCAGAGAATATGCCCTAATTAGTTCATGTTAACAGCACTCACCTACGTCAGGCATTCCCTAGGCACAGGGGCCACAAAACCGACAGGGCATTGTGACCTCAGAAGCCCACAAACCAGTGCAGGAGGGAAATGTGAACAGTGAATGTAGTGGGGCACATGGTGCGGTGGCAGGGCACTTGCAGGACACTGTCAGGATACGGGGGTGAGCCTTTGTATAAGTTGCTTGGAAAAAGCTGGTTAACTTCATAGGCGAGACGTCCAATTAATGTGCATCAATTCTGTGCCCAGCCCTGCAGTACACACTGGGAATACCACGCAATTTAGGACAAAGTGCTAGCCTTCAGGGAGCTCATCCCGTGGGTGGGATGCCCTGAAACTTCGGACTCAGATGATGCCAAGCTTCAAATGACTAACAGGACAAAAATCAATAAAGTATTTGGGGCTCTTTAGTAAAAGAAGATTTATAAACAAATGGTAAATCCCATTTATCCAGATATGCAAAAATAAATAAGTACAAGGCTACCTACATATCTATATTTCTAATAAACTGGTCAAGATGGTTTTTGTTTTACTTAAAACGTGAGGAGGGGCAATGGTGTTTAGAGAATCACCTGCTTCCCCGGGACTGGCATAAACTCCTTTACCTTTCCCCCCGTTCCCATCTCCTCCACAGGTCCACTTGTGCCTCTGACTATTTACTCTTCAGTTAGGAGGAAAACCAGAACCTGCGCTGCTCTCCACCAATCCCTTAACTACAAAAGTAGCATATTTCCCACATGACACATGGGACCATTGGGGTCACATCTGCTCCACACTCCAAGCGAAACCACCCTGTGTCTGGAAGGGGTAACTTGTGGGCTACCCTCAGAGAGCTGAATCTCACTGAAGACAGCTGATAAACAGCAATATAGGATTTAAACACGCGATCAAGCCAACCCCCAGTAAAATATCATAAAGCAATAGGTAATTAATTACTAATGTGTGAGATCAACAAGTCCAGAAGAGGATCAAACTACCGTGGAGTAAAATGGTCAGGGAAAGCCAATCAACCAACCACTTTCCTTAAAAACTGCTACTAAAATTCAGCACAAGGAGAAAGGAATCAACCCCCTACTATGAAGACAGTTACCTGCCTTTACCAAATGAGGGGGTCACTAGTGACAGAACACGTAGCCCTTAAAAACCTCTCTGAAAATCTCACAAAGCAGCATGCATATAAGCGCAAATTAATAGAAACGTCATGGTTTCAACTGAATTCTGAAACGCAGAAGCAAGCAGAATAAGAAACTTTTAATCAGGGAGAGCTCAATATAGTTCCTGTCTTGGCTAAACAAACGGCCTCGTGCCCATGGATGGGAAAGAGGAGTATTGATTTGATTTTCCTGACTTGTGCATGAAGTTCAGTTGAATATCCTCTTATGTGATGGCATGTTATGAAGACGACCGACATTTGTTCTAGTGTCCCTGTGTCTGTGTGTCTGCCCTGTGCAAGTGGCTGTACTTAAAAGTACAAGATTCATAACGAGGTCTCCCCTGTGTCACTTGTTCTGAACAATATGTACATTCAAAATAAAGAAAACGGGCCAACTTATCACTTTACTCAATGTTAAACAGGCACTCTTATTTTTTTTCAATTTATATCTAAAGAGTTGCTCACTAGAAATTTTTCCTCATAGTCAACAATTATTCTTCATTTTTCTTTTCCTATCTACATAGAGGTTGTCTAAGTTTTCTTATTTCTGGTCTTGTAACAAACCATGTGGTAGACGGGAAAACGTTAGGTTGCTTAGACATCAGATTTCTTCCACTTCAGGGAGGAGTGAAAGGCCACTTAGGAATATTTTAGCTCCATATCTGGTGTGCTAACAGGCTATTAGCGGACTAATAAAATTTGATGTTTGAAATATTAAGAAACAAGATATTTATATGCCAGGTCTGCTTCCATGTCCCTTCTTTATGTATATGGAGTTCAACATGAGTGAAAATAAAACAGAAAAACACCCCAGCCTGTTTACCTTGACCTCTTCTAATCTATATTCAGGAGGAATTGTTTCTTCTTTTTCACCAAGTTTTTCACGATCCTCTTCTTTGGCTTTCTCCTAAATAAAAATCATACCATTTTCATTATTAATACATCTTTTCTCCTTAGAGTAGATACCTGAATGACTAAAGGTGAGGCAAATAAACCCATCGTTGGAATGTACATAGGACCGTATTTGCAGAGTTCCTACAACACCCTCATCTTTAACACTGCATGCTAGTTCAGCAGGTTAAGACCCCAACACTGAGCCTGCTAGGCTCAAAGGCAGGCATGAGGAGTAGGAGACAGCTGCCATTTCTCTCGTGAGTCCTCAGCAATAGGAAAGGTGAGACTCAGAACTCTGATACGTGCGTGCCGTCCATCCACGGCTGTGCTCAAACACTGATGCTCACTCAGGTTTGGCTTCTTAAGTAGGACATGCACAGTAACAGAAAGCCAGCTGGTCATGTGTTATGGGAAACATTAAAAAAATGACTAACTTATTAGTTAGTCATTTGGGGAATGAAGGCAATCAATAATTGTTACTTTCTAGAAGTATCTGAGCTGCCAATACCTTGACTTTATCCTCCACAGGCTTTCCATCTTCTGGATCTGCTTCCTTTTTCCCCAGGCTACCAGCCAAGGCCTCCACAGCATCATCTGGCACCGTGTCCTTCTAAAAGTACATCAGAGGATATACTGAGTAGGTGGTTAATGCCTTCTTTTAGAAAAGACTACACCAAACAATGCCGAAGGGTATATCCTTATTTCAGGCCTAGATACGCAGCACGTGTCATCTTTTAATAATTTGAATTATCAACTGAATTAGAATCTATGTTTAAGAAACATAAAATGTTAAAAATTAGAGCAAGGCTCTTATATTATGCATTAAGGGTGTGTAACTTATATAGTGACACTGAGAAACTTACAAGATCTAACCCAGTGTTCTGGTTTGGAAATACGGGAGACAATGGAATGGGTATATCACAGAGAAGCTGAAAGCAGGAAAGAAGAAAGAGTGATTTTTCTGGTGATTGTTCTTGCGATGGCACAGGAAAGCCTTCCAGAAAGTTTTCTGTGAAACAGCCTGGCCCGTCCTAGAGAGGAGGTGGCTCGGGCTGAGCTTCTGCTGAGGCAGATGCCTGGGTTTTCTAGGCGGTTTCTGTGGGTCAGAGTGACCTCATGCTGATTCAGGTGACTGCCTGGGACTGACTAACCTGAGTGGCCCGATGAGAACCATCTAGCTGTGGTCTAGTTATTCAAAATGAAATGTGCTACCTCATGATGTAGGGAACTGCGTCCATGCTGACATTTAAAAAGAAACTGGAAGAACACAGAGCATAAATGGTATAAAGGGAAAAGAAAGGAGAAACTATGGTTGTGTTAAAAGATAGGACTAGACCCCAACTCCTTCCAAACCACAGGTCATGATCCGTATATTAGTGGGTCATAAAATCAATTTATAATTCAAAACCAGGACTTTTTCAATGAAAGACTGGACTAGAAAACAGACTGCATCTTACATAACTAGAATAAGTCCTATTTATGAAACTGTTGTTTCTATTGTGTGGGTAGTGTGTTGTAATATCAATACATTTTCTACTGTTGGTCTTGGTCAAAAATGTGTAAGCCCCTGAATTAAAATCTCAAAGATTATTCTTATCATGAAAGCCTGTGACCTCATATTGAGTACATGTTGAAACTTTAGAGTAAAAGTGTCTTTCTGATTCATAGCTTAGCCATCATTCCAAGTAAGAAAAGTTGTTTTTCTGCGAAGCTGCACTGCAGAAGGAAAGATCACCAATGAGGAAATGGAGCCTGAGTGGGAAGTGATTTATCACCATCTAGTGGTTGGACACTGCATAGATTCTATTCCCGGGGCAACAAAAATCTCTGATGTATCTCATTTGTTTAGGATGACACCTAAATTGAAAGAGTTGCAGTGGTCTTCCAGGCTTAGCCAAGCAATCAGAGCTGCTACCTGATCCCAGACACCTGCTCACACCTGACATCTATTTTCTCCTTCTCTCTGCTGTAGAATTTTTGGAAACCACTGTTTTCCAAACCGGTGCCTTTTGGCTTAAGAAATAAGAGAAACAAAGTGAGAAAAGTCAGGAGAAACAGCAGTCTTAAGAACTAAGGAATCTGGAAATAGGACTAAGGACTAAAACTTCCATTTCTGTAGCATTTTATGTTGTTGTCGAATTCAGAACTAGAACTCAGGCCTTTGGATTCCCTCAATAAAGTTGCTTTTGAACCAACAAGAACCACACAGGGCACACATTCCCCTCCTTCCTCTGGTTTTTCTGCTTCCTTTCCCTCACTAATCCTCAAGCCTTCTTGAGTCCTTTGACCTTTATCACACTCTGCAACTATTCTCTCTGGCTCCCAAGGTGTCACGATCCCAGCTCACCTCAGTGACTGGCATATTGGCAGCCATGGTAACCAGACTTGGTAGAGCAGAGGCCCAGGGAAGGTCAGAGAATGGAAAAACAAAAGCCGTCCCTCCCCCTTTTTTCTGTCCACTAAACATCTAATGCTGGACTCTACAGTTAGGGTAAAGTTGGAAAGGAATGAAGTGAGCCCTCTAAGGCCTTGGCAGTCACACTTGGCACGAGATGTGGATGACACGTGTTTAGGTCACAAGAGTTCTGCCCGGAAATGCTGGCCATTGTCTTTTTTAATCCAATTACTGCCTCTGTTCCTGCTTCCTTCATTAGTCTCTTCCCAATTTCTCTCCTCTCTCCTATGGCCTATGACCTGGCTCCCACAATGTAAAAGTTTTGGAGAGTACTCCGAAACCTCAAAAAAAACAGGGGTCAAGTCCTGCCTAAGGCAGGAGGGAGACTCTGGACTTTGAGGACATTTGCAGTTGGCACCAAGGATGTCCCTAACAGGAAGCAGCCACTTCAGGGCACTCAAGACACTGTCCTATACCTTCTCCAAGGCCCCCTTTTCTCAAACAACAAAATGCATATGTCCCAAGTACCTCACACCTCCGTGCTTAGCCTGTCCTCGGCTCACTGGTCTCCCCAGCACTAACCCCACTTCTCAGTGTGATCCTGCCTTCTACCCGCAAGCCTTTCCTAATTCTCCCTAAAGAACGAGGAACCCATGTGCCTTCTGTCCGTTTCCCACATGACAGCGATCAAATGGTACTGTTAGCTTGAGGTCTGGCCTATGTCCACACTGGACTCAGAGGTAGCTTAGGGCAGGAACCATGTTTTCTTTTTAGATGAGGCTCTGAAAGGTTAAGTGAATTGTTCAAGGTCAATCTAAAGGTTCATTTCCCTCATCTAATAGAGAGATGATCAGATTTTATAGTATCCTTGTGAAAATGTAATGAGAAGATATTGCAAAGCATCAAGGAAAAGGTAGAGTATAAATTCACCAAGTCTGTAGTAATGAAACATATTCCAGTTATGTTATTCTCTAAGTCAGAGTCTATCAACTAAAGGAAACAAAACCCACTGAATTAAAAAGAAAATAAAGATTCAACTCGTTAAATATAATACTTCATCCAAAAGATAGAAAGGGAGAGAGAGAGTCAAGAAATGAAGAAGAAAAGGGAAAGGAATTGAGTTAATCTATCCTCCCTTCAGTTGGGAATGGGGGAGATCGTGATGATACTGGTTCAGATTATTCCACCAAGAGAGTCAGCTCAACGTAATATTGGGCTGTTTGTGGAACTCCCAGTAGGCTTGAAAGATGCAGGAATGTGAAAAAGCATGATTATCCACAATAGCTGAGGAATTAGAAAAACTTTCAGGTGAAAGGAAAACACAGCTTGTAGCAATTTAATTAAATATTTAAATACAGCCTGAATTTCTAGCATACCCCGGAAGCCCCCAAACAGAAGATGCTATAGCTACATAAGGTTTTATGATTTTGTCAGTATAAAATGACATGCTGGTGACACAGAGCAGACAGTGCATGGGAGGAAGAACATTCCTTTCCCAAGACATTTCTCAGTGCCCAGAGGATCCCTCACCGAGGTAGCTGGCTTGGGTGGTGCTGACTGTACACTGCACATGGACGCCCGGGGCACATCCTCTCCCACAGGAGCCGGGGCACTCGCCTGAGATTCCTGCGGAAAGAAGCAGGTACGATGAAGATCTTTTAGAAATATCGGGTTAATAACACTGAACTCCGATGAATCAACAACACACTCTGCTATGTTATATGCTATGAGCATGATTTTCTCGAAAGCCTAAGGATGGCTGGCTGGAGTAGTAAAGAAGTCAAGGCACGTTAAACCGCTTTGGCTCAACTTTGTGTTACCTCGCACCTTAGGTAGGTTACTTAACCTCTCTGAGACTCGGTTTCCACATCTGTAAAATGAGAACAATAATAGTACCTACATCTCAAGAGTTGACAGAGGGATTTAATGAGATAAAATGTGAAGTGCTCTGTACAGTATCTGGAAACAGTAAACTCGATAACTTTCAGCAACTATTATTTATGTTATTTATTTCCCATCATATATACAATATACCAATTATATAATGCAATGTAATATTTTATATAAATACATCATTTTTATGTATCTAACAGCCACCTTGTGTATTGTAAATAGATATGTACAAATGCAGGGTAGAAGTACTATCCCAGGAGCACTCGAAGTGTGGTCCCGGGAGCAGCAGCCTCAGCATTAGCAGAGAACTTTCTAGAAATGCAAATTTGTATGCCCCCACCCCAACATACTAAATCAGAAATTCTGGGGGTAGGGCCCAGCATTCTCTGTTTTAACAAACCCTCAAGGAATCCTGATGCACGCTCAAGTTTGATAACCAATGTACTATCTTATTTTATCACAAGGTAAAATTTCAAACTGTTTTTAAATCCAGGCCTTTCTGGAAGTCTATCCTACATGAAAGGTGTTCAGCAGATGATTATTAATAAGGTATTTCTTCTTTCAAGAACTTACTATTTAACACTATGTACATATGTAAGATGTGAAGAAGGACCAACAGAGCTAAAAACTCGTTTGCAACAAATGCCTTCACAGGGATATATAAAGAAAGAACTGCAGACCCATGGCACGTCGTACTCTGCTTAGTAAATGTTGGAAGGGTGGTCAGGTTTGGGGAGGGAAAAGCAGAAGACAAAGGCCACATTTGAGCAAAGCTTTAAAGGGATGACTCAGATTTCAGTTCATCTAGAATTAGGTTATTACAGACGGAAGGAACCACATGAGAAAAGCCATGGAGACACACACTTACTATCATGGTTTAGTGAGGTGGGGACGCTCCTTGGTAAGAAAGGAAGCGGAGGCCAGAACACATTAGTGGGAACTTCTACTTTGTAGGAAATGGGAAGCTCCTGAGGGTTGGAGTAGGGGAATGTGACTACAAGCATGCTAGAGAAAGAATAATTCTGGTGGACATAATAGGATGAGCTGGAAGGAGACTGAAGACAGAGGTCATTGCCATCTTGAGGAGAGTGGTGCTGACAGCTTTAACTAGAACCGTTATAGAAACAGAACTAGAACCATTATAGAAACAGGACTAGAAAGGAAAGGATGGGTGTGAATGCCTTCCTGAAGGAATAATTACAGGACTGCAACTGCAAGAATTACAGGGTCAGCTTGGGGAAAGAAAACACATTCAGAAAAAGGCAGGACAAAAACTGCATGTAAAAAAACGACAGCATCATGGGCCTTCTTATCAACCACTTCATGCAAAAATACTTTGGGTCTCACATTTTTAAGGTTATAGAAAAACATTAGGAAATAAGCAATACTAGAGACTTTTATATTTAGAAACATACTTCTGCTTTCTCAGTTGGCTTAGATTGTTTTTCTTTACATTTACTCTGGTTAAAATCTTCTGAAAGCTCATCAATAAGTTCTGATTCACTCAGGGGCTGAAATACAAGAAACATTGCATATTATGAAGTGACTATTTTTTACTTGTTAAAAAAACAGTTTTCACTGACAATTTTTTCTAGTTAACACATATTAGGCCACATTTTAGAATCTAAAAACGAAAGCTAACTTATATAGGGCATTTCATTTATCAATGGAAGATAAAGGTCATGCAATAAATAAGGACTATTAAGCACCTCAGTACCACAAAAATGTGAATGGTTTATTTAAAGTTTTCATGATACTTCAATTTTAGGGTAATTTTGTTCAGATAAAATTGCCTGTTCTTTCCAATGAAGATGTGTATAGCTTTTTTTTTTTTTTTTTTGCGATTTTTTTTCTACTTTCTAATGAATTCCCTTCTAAATAAGTCAGTAAATATAAGAGAGACTGTGTTAATAATTTGAATTACCGGCTGAATTAGAATATAGGTTTAAAAAACTTAAAATGTTAAAAATTAGAGCCAGGTTCTTATATTAACATTAAGCATTAGATGTGTGTAACTTACTGTGTTTCCCTGAAAATAAGACCTAGCCGGACTATCAGCTCTAATGTGTCTTTTGGAGCAAAAATTAATATAAGACCCGTTAGTATATTATATTATATAAGATCTGGTATGATATGATATGATATGATATATTATATAAGACCCGGTCTTATTTTAATATAATATAAATATAATATAATTTAATATATTATATTATAACATAATATAACATAATATAATTATAATATAATTATAATATAATATAATATAATATAATATAATATAATATAAGACCAGGTCTTATATAAATTTTTGCTACAAAAGATGCGTTAGAGTTGATGGTCCAGCTAGGTCTTATTTTCGGGGAAACACGGTATATAGTGACACTGAGAAACTTACAAGATTTAACCCAGCATTCTGTTCGGAAATAAGGGTACATCCAATGCAATGGATGTACCACAGAAAAGCTGCAAGCCAGGAAGAAGAAAGAAGTGATTTTTCTGGTGATTATTCTTAAGATGGCACAGGAAAGACTTCTAGAAAGTTTTCTGTGAAACAGCCTTGTCTGTCCTAGAGAGGAGGTGGCTCTGGAGTATAAGAATAGATCATATACTCCTCTCCTATGACTACATCAGGTTTTGGCAAGAAAGTTCTTTCAGGTGAAGAGGTATTATTTATTTAGGGCATGTGGAAATTTTGACTAATAACCGTAATCTGTAATAACAGTAATAATAGTAATAACAGTAATCTGAATCACATGTCATTCTGACGTGTGATTCAGAAGCTGGGGCCCACATGTTGGACAGCCTGAATTTGGAGTTCTGGCCTTGCTATTTTCTAGTTGTGTGACCTTAGGCTATTTATACAATCCTTTTGAATCTCAGTTTCATCACTTGTAAAATGGGAATAATAATAGTGCCTTCCTCATTCAGTGAGGACTCAGATAACATTTGAAAGTATCTAATGCAGTGTCAGGCACATAGTAAGTGATTAATAAATGTTGCTACTTAGTATTATCATGACAGGTAACTATGCTGGTTGATACCAACCTAAGTAATAGCACTATAGAATCAGAGTGTTTGATGCTGTAATTAGAATTACAGCACAAACACTAAGTAGTAACAATCTAATTTAAGTGCCCTTTTGACATTAGCTCCTAATATTCAATGAACGTCACCTAGAAATTTATAATAGTCTAGCAATAATCTGTGAGGAGAACAATCATTAAAATATGTGAAAAGGAGTTAGAGATACGAGCCAAGTGTTGCTATCGGAAGTTTCCCTCTTCTTAATGCTAGGTTGGGGTGCCAAGTCTCCACAGTGAAATCCTGTCTGTCAAAATTATCTCACTGTATACTTTACAATTCTGTTGTTTTTTTAAGTATCCAGAAAAAAACTTATTTCCTCACCTTGGATTTTTCTTCAGGCTCTGGCAATAGTGGTTTTCCATCTTTATCCTGTAAACAAAATTGAAAATGAAATAGAAAAGTTTGCTTTTAGGTCCCATTATGTTTGTCTTGGGGAATTTCAGGATATTAAGGGAGAGCTTGTTTTTTCCTTATATTTGAGTGAATTCCTATTTCAGATTTATTTTTTGTAAATTATTAGAATAAAGAGTTGAGATGTTTCTAAACATGAAAAACTTTCCATTTATAAGCATATATAAGAATCGCAACTATTTTTTCCATCATGTGTTTATGTGTATTATTTCAAAGACAAATTACAGATATAATTATAGGAGTTAGTTCGCCATCCTCATCTCAAACCAAAACCAACAAAACCACCTTAACTGAGAATACTGGTAAGTAGCTGTACATTTATATCTACCACTTAGAAGACCTATTGTGCTTTAATCCATATAGCAGTTAGAGAAAAAAAATTATTCCCAAATTGTTCCTTCTGCTTTAAGGTTAAGAATCTATGTCAAGCATTGTTAATAGTAAAAACACTTGAATTTATGGGGATTTTAATGACCACACAGTCACGACTTAGGAAACCATCCCTTAAAGGGTCCAACTGTAGAGAACAGAGAAGAAAGGGTTCAGGGTTTCCGAGTTAGTGTATGAACCGGGTCAGACGTGTCCTTATGCACCATGAGAACAGACACCACAAAACACCATGGGAAAGCAAGAGGAATGTGCTGCTGTTAGTATGTACAGTGGCTAACAACGTACCGTGGCGGGTTTTAACCTGTACTCCGATGGGACTGTTTCGTCATCCTCACCACACTTCTTTAGTTTCTCTTCTTTGGCTTTTGCCTGAGGAAAGTGGAGAAAAAAAAATAAACAAATATTTGGATAACACGTAAAATAAGATGATATCACTTTATGTACTTCATGGGTGTTGCAGAGAAGACCAAATCTGATAAAAGTGTCTGTATGTGCTTTGTAAACTACAAAGCACAGACTAGGGTGAGCAGCTTTGAGAAAGGCAGCACGTGGGGTGACTGAGAAAAAACACAGGACTCCCAGGCAGGTGTCCCTGCTCTGCTCTCAGGTGCTCTAAAGCCTTGGGAAGCCATTTAGTTTTTCTTTGACTCGGTTTCCTCAGCTTAAAATGTGGCTACTAGTAATCCTCACCTAGCTACTGACTTGTAATAATCATCAGAGGAAAATAAATAAAATATCTGCTGAGGCAGTTAAGCACAGTGTAGAAGAAATTAGTCGCAATTACTGTCATAGCCTTCATCTGTCTGTCTTACCCAGTGAGGCAGTTATCTATGGGGGAGAAAACCACCAATTCTCATGAATGTTGACCACAGTTCAGAAATGGGAGAAGCAGCCCATCACAAATCCTGGATAACTGACTTTACTTATCTTAAAAGGACTCCCTTCAGTAACGTCAGGACTTCACTGGATTAATGAACCAGAAACCACCAACTCCATTAGAAGTAAAAATGTACAGTAGTTCTATAATAGATCACTGACTTCTAGGATATAACATTTGCATTTTAAACGATTGGTCAGTAATGCAAACTTCCATTACATATAACAATTTGTACCTCTATCAAGGCACGGATTTAAATCACAAACCAAGGAGCTCCTGGGCACAAAGAGGGTGGGTGGGTGGAGCGGGTGTCACTTAGCAAATTCCAGCTCAACCCACTTCTCCCACCTAAACCCTAAGGTTGTTCTCCATTGAATGATTAGTCAATTGATTAATTCTAAAAACATGAAGCACTTTAATGAGCCATTCTTCTAGCCTCTGGAATAACAGTTTTATTGTTTTATAGACTAACAGCTCTTAATAAGGGATGTTTTGTTGTGTCTTATTTTTTAACAAGACAATTTTAACATTGTCTTGTTGTTTATCATTTTTAACAGTAGAATATATTAATATTTAATGTTAACATTTTAATATATTCTACTGCGGGATATGGAAGAAGCCCATTTCCTCATTCATAGATTTGTGAGGTCTGCACCTATAAACCAGCCTTCATGAAAGTCAAAGGTCACCTGTTTGATAAACTGTCCTCTCTCCACTTGAGCTTCTCCACATCACATGCACAGCTAGGTCCTTTCTAGTCTTCCTTGATCTTTACATTCTTTAAATGCCTGCATTCCAGGCATTGAAAGCAAAATGTCTCCTGAACTGAAATAGCACCAGATTAGGTTAACTACACACAGAAATCGAGAAGATATTAATGTGGTGTCATTATAAATATTATCATGTTATGATGCCTCAAAAAATGACAAGTAGGCAAGGACCTGTTCTCTGCAGTGCTATGTCATTTTTCCTCACAGAGCTCTCTAGTATGGAATGTACTGGAGTGGCTGTGGACGCCTATAGGATATGACCTTTATGAGCCTTATCACGACATCAGACTATCCAGGAAGCAAGGAATTGACCATTAGATAGTAAAAATTCATCTTAAGAATCCAGAGGATTAGAAGATCTTCTTAGGAAATATCTACACTTTGTACATAACAAAAAAGAAAAAGAGATAGAAAGAGTAGAAAAGGAAATGGAATAGTTATTTTCATTAAAATTTTAGGACTTTACTGCTGCTGAGGTTTTCTAGAGGAAATTTAATACACTTACATGCATTCCAAAACTAGTTACCCAAACTACTTAATGTTATCTTTAACTTTTTTGTTTTACCTCTACTTATCTGATTTTAATCACTGTAAGACTACTCTTCTTGTCCTGCGATTTATGTTTATACCTTCCCTCCCCAATGATGGTCTCATTAAACATGCTAAGAATCTGTAAAAAGCCTGAGCAAAAGTGCAACTGGCTCACTGCCACGTAGCCCTCTGGTGGTGGGACCACAACGTGGTCTACCCAACTGGGGACCACCCTTCCCAGGGTTCTGCCAGGACCACCCTTTCCTTTAGACATGGCTTCTATCTGGCTGTTCCAAGTAACAGTGATGTGTATCTCGAATTGTGTTTTAATCAAAGTTTCTTTTCTTCTCAATACATTACTTGGTCCTGGAGGACGAGGACTGCTTCCCCTGCTCCCCCGTGTTCGCCTTCACAAAGATTCTGCCACACTGTGTCCAGTGAGCCCTCAAGGGAAGTTGAAGACAAAAACTGGCCCATTTTGGACCAGGGCCGTCTCAGACTCAGGGAGCGTTGCTGGGAGTCCCTGAGACTCACCTTCCCTAATGACTCAGAACGGGAAGTGACTTCATAGGCAGGGGCATTGTGACAGCAACCCCTGCCAGCTCCCCTCCTGAGCTGATAGGATGGTGCTCCTCTGGGCCCCCAGGCTGCATTTCTATGTCAACCCCAACTACACTACATTGTCTAGAATGTCCCCAGGGCAATTTTCTTCTTTCCTTCCTCTTTTCCCCCAGAGAACTAGGTTGAAAAATTCTTTTAAAAATTATAAAACTCTCCTTCACCAAATACAATCTTGCTTTGGCTTAGAAGATCTTGTTAAGCATGGTGGGATGAAAACTACCCAGCATCATGCTCTAAACATGCAGCAGCTTTAGTTACAGAGTAATTGTTTCTGCATTTTATTCTAATTTAAGACAAATTTTCAGCATCTTTCCCATAGTTATAGAAAGAGTCTCCCCACCCACCTACAGTCATCTCCCTCTCTCCTAATTAAGTGATGTACCCGAAACCCTTTTGAAAACACAAATTTCCCACTTCCATAAGAGCAGACAAACCTATTTCTCACCAGGCTACTGCGTCTGTGTTATCTTCTTCAGTCGGGTGTCATTTAAGCGTTGGCAAAGGAGATTAGTGTTCATTTTAAATATTAAAGTTCTAGATGGTTTACAAGACACACACTCAAATATCTTTCTTGGTTGCTAACTCCCCAGCAATAAATATCTAAATTAACCAGACCCTAAAAGTAAGGCAGAATGAAGAAGAGTTCATTTGAAATCTCCAATAAAATGAAAGTTGTACAAAAATTCTCAACATGCATTACACATTTACTTTTGTAACCTGCACACTAACATTTGTATCTGAACTCCAAGGTCAGTACCTCATCGACTTCCTTAATGGAGCTGAGGTCAAGCTCAGGTTCGGACTTCCGGTGGCCCAGAGAAGCTGAAAGAGCATCTAGTGCTTGGTCGCTCATTGTGTCCTATTCAAAAGGAAAAATTCAGTCCATTAAGAAAAGAGAGAACATCTGCTAAACCTGAACAATCCATCCACTTCTTTGTAAAATGTAAAATTTAAATTTATAAGATGAATCATGGATGGGGTTTCATAAGACTTTAGGAAGGTAATTTTATTTGAAACCTAGCAAAAGAGAGAAATAATAAAGAACTTACCAGTGAGTGAAAACTGGGGCTAAGACACGTTTCTACAGTAACAGTGCTCTCAGGGGCACAGTGTACCTCTTACTTAGCAAGCCAGAAGTATAACTATGATAATAATTATGCCATTGTTAAATACTCATATCAAACTAAACGCTGCGAAAAGTAAACTTTCGCTATCCTGCTTTCCTTTTTTTAAAAATGACTTCTGACAACCCTGTCCTTTAGCAAACCAGCTAAGCCCAGAAAACAAGGCAACCTGAGGTGGCCCCCGCCACCTTCTTCTCTGCAGGCAGGAGGGCTGATCGCTGTAGGAACTCCCACTCTCAGGGGTGTGGTGCTCTTACTGTTTCTCTAGCCAGCCAGATAAAAATAAACTGTCCATGCCAGGAGCGGGGAGAGGCAGAGCAGCTCCGACAAAAACTATTCCTTGTGTTATCTGGATAGTTGGCAGGTGGAGCATGTATTCTCACCCAGCCCAGAAGTCTAGAACCACATTTCAGGATTCATGAGAATTAAGTCATAGTTGCTTTGGTTAAAAGAGGTGGGCAGAAGCAGCTACAACATCCCTCTAGTAATTTCACAGGGCTCAAACTCCTTTAGGACACCAGGTTAAACATTTTATGTTCCAAGAGTATAATTTCTCTGGTGTCCTGCTCTTCTGGGTATTGTAATGTGAGACGGTCTTGTTTCACAACTAAGAAGATTGTAATGAAATCCCCCATAACCACTTACAGAAACGAGAAGACCTGCCTAGAGATGATCAATATTACCGATTGGCGTTGCCATTCCACATAGACCCAAATGAGAAAAGATGCACCTTATCATGTATATAATGCACTATTGGGATTGTCTTGAATCAGTTAGATCAATCTCAGGAAAACAAGTGTTGTCAGGTGAACTGTGGTTATTTGCAAAAAAGTAATTTTTTATACCTCCTTCACCTTTCTTTTTTTCTTGTGGGGTGGAACAGCACTTTTGATCACCATGGCTGACTGAGCTTTCATAACCTCTCCCGTAGTTTTCTGAAAAACAAATTATAAAAGATTAGATTTATAGATGAGGGAAATGTAGTCACCAGAACTAAAAAGTTAGTTGTTTTAAAGTTCAAGAGGGTTTCTAACAGGTTCCCCTAATAACACTGGAAACAATACCTCTTCCTCCGTTTCCTTTCTATCAGCGGTAGAACTGCAGGTGAAGTCAGATGATAAGGCATCTATGGCATCATCGGGTCCCATTGGTTTCTAAAGAAACAGGTACCATGAAGGGTAACGTGGGAATCATTCAAGTGAAAGATCAGATTATAAACCCAGCAAATGAAGAATGTACTTTGGCAATTCCTTTACCACCAAATGAGATACGTTAATAAAACAACTCAGATGAAAGCCTATGTATGGAAGGGAATGGGTTTTGTAATATTATTTTCCTGTTCCCCTCTTCTAAACATATTACATGTTAGGATATTCTCGTTCTATTTTTATTAACATTTATTTTATCCTAAAACTTTCTTGAATCCATTCTTCTTCCCCTACAAAAAAAAACTCCCTATGAAACCAGTGAGCACTGAGACAAACCACATGTCCACTCCCTTTCTCTGAACAGATGGAAACTTCGTCTGATTTAGATATTTCTTCAGCCATAATCCTAAAATACAGAATTGACAGCCCTACCTGCCAACAAAAATATATAAAATGTTCACTGAAATCTTAGAAGACATTTAATGTAAACTCACCGAAGAGTCTGGAGGAGGCTCTGTGATCCCTTCTTTTTTCTGAAATAAAATATTCATTTGATAATATTGAGAAGGCAAAATTAATCCTTACACTCAGCAAAATGTATTGCTCAGTGAGTGTTATGGGTTGAATTGTATCCTCCCAGAATTCATACTGTTGAAGTCCTAAACCCCTAGTCCTCAGAATGTGACTGTATTTGAAGATACCACCTTTAAAGAGGTAATTCAGGTTGAATGAGGACATCAGGATGGGCCCTAATCCAATATAACTGGTGTTCTTATAAAAGGGGGCAGATATGGACCCAGAAATACACATAGTGGGAGGATGACATGAACAGATATAGGGAGAAGATTGCCATGTACAAACCAAGGAGAGAGGCCTGGAATAGATCCTTCCCTCAAAGTCCTCAGAAGGAACCAACCCTGTTCACACATTGATGTCAGTCTTCCAGCCTCCAGAACTGTGAGACAATGTATTACTGTTGTTTAGGCCATCCAGTCTGTGGTACTTTGTTATGGCAGTCCTAGCAAACTAATATAGTGGACGCCATAGTAATGACAATTTCATATGCCCTATTTTGTCTTCTAAATTTTCAAAAACTGAATATATTGACGTGACAAAGATTATATTCCAAAAAAGAAACAGTAAAGTGAAAGTAAATGGGTATTTAACTTACGGCTAGAAGTTCCCTATATTTTGGAGGAATCGTGACTTCTCTTTTACCCAATTCCTCTATGTAGATAGAACTCATTGGATCCTGGAATAAAAATCACACAAATAGGGATATTATATAATTATTTAGCTGAGGACATTATATGCATATTCGGAAATCAAAGTACTATTCCATTCTTAATTTATGGAAGTATTGAAATAAAATGTAAAGCATTAAGAAGCCAAACTTTACACAACTTTGAAATTCTAAGTTTACACAAATACTTGCCTTATTTAACTGGTTTAACAAATATATAATGCTGGAAAATATTCAAACAATATGTTAAATTTGACTCCAATATTAAAATACATTCCAATATTAAAAAACATTAAAATGTTTTTCATTGTCTAATGTTTCCAATTCATACAAAAGTACAGTTAATAACAATTCATTTCTATATAACCCAATACCCAACTCTATCAGACCTATAGTTATTTTGCATGTAATTTCTAAGAAAGAAAATTAAAGTGATGTCTCCTATTTAGCCCTTTCTAACCCCATTTCCCTTCCTTGTTAACCAGAGATAGCCACTATCCTGAACTTTAAGTTTATCATCTCTACCCACTTAAAGTTGATCATGTTTTAAAATGATTATTCTACATGTAGGTATCCACAAACAATATACAGCATTATTTTGCATATTTTCAAATGACATAGAAATGGTATCATATTCTAGATATCATTCTGTGATGTATTATTTTTATTTAAAATTATGTTTTTGGAATATATCCATGTTGATACATGAATAATCCATTTTAACCACTGTGAAGTATTCCATTATATTATCTTATCTTCTGTTGAACATAATCACTTCCAAATGTTTCAGCTGTTCTTACAAATCCTTGTACACATAGACAAGTCTCCCTCCGGGAAATCTCCCTAGATGTGGAATTGCTGGTTGAAAGCTATACACCCCTTCAACATGAACGAGTGCTAAGTCAGTTGTCAGACTTTTACACTTTTGCCAATCTGATAAGTATGCAGTGATAGCTGTCCATGTTTTAATATCATTTTCCTAACTACTAGGGAGATTTCATTTTATTTGTTTATTGGCCAACCAAGTTTTCTCCTATTTTCTATTGGGTTGTCTTTTTCTCACTTTTTAAAATTCTTTGTAAATTCTGGACACAAATCCTTTGCTGTGTCTATTGCAAATATTTCCTTCCAGACTATGGCAAGTTTTTTTCGTGTGTGTGTGTTTTTTTTTTTTTTTACTATTGAGGAACACACAATTTTCATGCTTCTTAGGAATTAAGAATAAGGATGAACTGAGGGTGGTAAATATCTAGAAATCAAAATAAGTCAAGTCCATGGGACTGATTTCAAGGACAGAAAAGTCTTTGTGACCCAACAGGCTGTTTGCCAGCACTAGTCTCAGCACAGACAATCGTTACATGTTTGCTGAATCAATGCAGTAGTATAACTATCACAGGAAAAACCATTTCCATCTCCAACACTAATTTTAGTTGCTTTTATTGATACTGACATCATCCGGTTTCGCGCTAAGCAACAGAACACTAGATATAATTTTGTGCATCGTGTCCTGATGGTTTCTCTCCTACCAATTAAGAACGAATCTTTACAGATATTAAGATCACATACCGAAACTTCAGGTCCAGTATATGTTGTGTTATCTTCTTCAGTTTCTTCAGGTTCTCCTAAAGTGTCTATTAAGTCATCCAAAGCAGCATCCATGCCTGACTGGAAAAAAAAGAAAAAAAAAGAGAGAGAGAGAGAGCAGATATTTCAATGTTATTTGTCACACATATTTCACTTTTTACTTTTTAAACTAAACAACAACATTCTGTGTAGAAAAATACCAAACACCAAAAGTTCTTCAAATATCAAAGTAGTTAAAAATCTGGGCTCCAATAGTCCATATTATTTTAAAGTCTCAGAGTACAGATTCTAAGGTGGAAAGATAAAAAGTCATATTCAGGCAAGAATCATAATGTTAGTTAAGTCTAAAGGCACTAACTACATGAACACATGTATGGTTCATTAAAGCTGCCAGACCAATCAATGTACTGACAGTTAAAAAACAAAACAAAACACAAAGAATTATGACCATGTTGTTGTATGCAAGAGGAGAAAATGTTTTATATTTATTGCTGGTCAGTAGTTTTCCAGAGTTATACATACAAAGAACCCCAACAAAATCTTGCTATAGCACTTCTTCCAAATAAAATCTATGTCAAAAATGGATTGCCCTGTGTTCCACACGTGTGTGTGTGTGTGTGTGTGTGTGTGCGCTGTTGTTGTTGTTGTTACTTGCTTGACTAAAGATGTTCACAACAGAAATAACCTGAAACGAATGTTAAACTTAAAAGAAGTGACAGTTTACTCTGTCAATATGGGTTTAAATCAGTAAAATGACTGAAAGAATGCCGCCATACTATTTTTGAGGTTAAGAATGATTCATTGTGAAGAAAAACTTGCATTTAAGGGCCAAAACAATAATTTGGGGAAGACCCTTTACTGCTTTAACTCAGACTAAAAGTGACTGTTTATTTTATTTATTTATTTTTTTTGCAACTATCATATTCCCTCTACAATTTTAGGAACTCATTTTATCACCATGTAATAGAATTTGGGGCCTGTTAGCTTTAGACTGACTCAGTTGGAAATTTCAAAATGAAGAAGAACCTGACATTCTTTAGTGATACCTCTGTTTAAAGAAGGTATCTTTGTAGGAGAGAAATTGGAATGTAAACTCCATGGAATATAACTGGAATTTTCAGAACAGAGGGTTATAATATAAAATGTTATAGTCCTTCCGGTACCTCCACCTCATGCTGTTTGCTCTCAAGAAATCAGATCATGATAAATGGAGAGACTATAAATAAATGTCTTATGCAGAAATGTACTGCTATCTTCATACCTTTCCAGATGGTTTACCCGGTTTGGATTCAACTGGTACAGTCAAGGTTAATGATTTATTTTCTGTTTTCTGGTGGGAGTTTAGAAAGGAAAAAAAACTCTTTCACATACATTTTAAAATTCGATAATATATTTAAAAATGAATTCATTATAATATTAATATTGATCATATAATGAACATGTGCTCTGTGCAAGACACTATGTGAAATGTGTTACATTCTTCAGAACAACAGAAATAATAGTAATAAATAACATTAATACTAGCTACTGTAATATAGTATATAATACTAACATAAATAATATTAGCAATGTGGAAAGCAAGGCTGAGACAGGTTAAATAATGTTTAAGACACAGTAAAATACAGAACCAAGATTTGAATTGAGAACTGTCATCTCTTTCTTTACTACTCTTGGTTCCCTCTCCCAGGGAACCCCTCCCCTGTTTCCCACCAGAAAACAGAAAATAAATCATTAACCTCTCCCAGTCAGTCTTTGCAAGACCCATGAATCCTTTTGATAAGCGGCCACTTCTAGCTGTTGCTATTTCAGTCTTTGCTCTCACACATCAAGACCCCCACACCCTTTCCTTTGGCATTTCATCACCAATTCTTTCCTTTATTTCCCTAAATTGAATTTCCTTCTTATCATTGCTTCAGTTGCCCTATCAATGACTGCCAGTAACTTTCCAGTCTGTGACGTCCATGCCTTTACCCAGACATAATCTTCTCTGAAGTCTGACCCTGGTGAGAACCCCTGTCCTGACTCACATCTCTCACAGCGGCCATGACCCAGCACAATCCCGGTTCTACTTGGCGTTTTGTGCCCTCCGTTCTCTGCACCTCTCGCACTTCTGCTTTGCCCCCATTGGCATATATCCTACACATTTCTGCCTGGCCCTGGTGGTTGTATCCAAAATCATTCTCTAGAGCCAGGGGCCAAACACTTTCAGAGCCTTCAATAAATGGGTGAAGTTGTCCGGATTAAGACAAATTAGACAATCACTTTTTTTTTTTTAATTAAATTTATTGGGGTGACAATTGTTAGTAAATTTACATAGATTTCAGGTGTACAATTCTGTATTACATTGTCTATAAATCCCATTGTGTGTTCACCACCCAGAGTCAGTTCTCCTTCCATCACCATATATTTGATCGACAATCACTTTTAATCTGAGTTAAATAGGATAAGGCCTTTCCCCAAAGTTGTTGTTTTCCCTTTTGAATGCAAGTTATTCCTCATAATGAATCATTCTTAACCTCAAAATTAGGATGATGGCATTGTTTCATTCATCATACTGGTGTAAACCTATACTGACAGAGTATACTGTCCCTGTTGCACGGCCCCGAAATCTGGATGTGGAGAGAACAGGCTCCAACTGTCTGGGTTTGCATGCTAGCGGACACACACTGGCTGCACGAGACTTAAGGCAGGTCGCTCTCCTGCAGTTCAGTACCCAAGTGTGAGAGTAGGAGAATGACTGCACCTACCTCAGGGATTGTGAGGATTCGATACAGTGTGAAAGCCAGTGTTTGGTACATACTAAACTCTTTGTAAGTACTTGATATGTAATAAGTGCTAAAGGAACGACTGCTGCGATTGTAGTGTTAAAGATACTGTGGGGGCCATCAAGGTGTGAGCCTGAGTCTGGGCAATTGAACCCACTTCCATGATTCAACCACAACCTTATGCAGACATTCATTCATGATCCTTCTGTCCTACCATTCCCCCTTCTCTCTCTCCCACTGTATGCCAAAACAATATTCTAATTGCCTCGCTACACATCTTTCTTGGGATACCTCAAAACACTTAAATTCAGCCTCTCCAAAATCAGACACCATTTTTCCTCCTCAGCCAATTCCTCTTGTGATTCCTGTCCCTCTGTCAGTAGTAATCAGAACAAGGCTCACAATTTAAGGATTCACTCACTCTCAGGGGTGCCAGCCCTGCCCTGGTACAAGCCCTCACTAGGGTTACCAACTAGAGTTACCAACCTAGTTCATTCACACTCTGAAGCCCCAGGTTATGAGATTTTACTTTACCTTTGCCCGCTGCAGCCAATAATTTTCTAAAGCCTGAAGATTTTACCTCTGCAAGGCCTCCTCCATTTCTCCCTACTATCTTGTTCTATCTCAGCTCTCATTTAGGGTAAATTAGGATTCACCAGAACTACTGAAACAGTGCCTGACCAACCTTCTACCTTCCTATCTCTATTCCATTTTATCCCATCCACTGAGGTCACTTCATCTTTCTGTAACTGGGTTTTAATCACATCACTCCATCGCTTCTCTAATCTTCAATGTTTATCCTCTGCCTGTTGAATCACTACCACATGTATCCACTCACTTTAGTGGTCTCCACAGCAAAGCCTCAACCCGTCTTTCTGGTCTTAACAGTCTGACCACTCACCTCCCTGTGCTTCACCCCACACTGGAATGCACTCTGTATACCCAGAATACATTTTATACTTTTCCACCTTAATGTATGTAAAAAGATTGCAAGCCAGCAATCGAAATGCATTGCCTCACTCAAAATGCATCTACTCAAAGCCCCTGTGGATTCCCGCAATCAGACAGAATGCCTCCATTCCTCAGCAAACAACTCCCTGCCTTAATCTGGCTTGAGTTGCAGCCCCAGGGATATTGTCTTCTTCCTACCCCATACATGGGCCAGCCTACCTCATACTTGGGTGTCCTGCTGAATCAGACACAGTGCTTTAATCACGGTATATACTTCAAAAAAATGCAGATCTGATCAATTCCACTTTATGGGAGACAAATCAAAGGCAAAGAAAAGTGAAATGATTTGCCACAAAATCCAGCACAAGTCAGTAGACACCAGAATTCCATATAAGCCTCTCCTAATTTTATTGTTTAGCTTTTACTGATAACCCTGGCTAAATTATATCTACCATGAAATTTCAATTTTTGATTACATTTTTATATCTATTCTAACATATCCAATCCTCTATTTTAAATCTACCCATTTTTCAAACCATTTCATCAACACAAGAGAGTAATGTGTACCCCTGGGACGAATTGGGGATGAGGTCTCAAGTGGTCTGATGCAAGAAAATATTATTTGAAGTTGGGTCTTTTCATTTAAACGTTTACATAAAATTTACCATTACTCTACAGGATATCTGCATTCGTTTGAACAAAACTAATGTACATTTTCCCCCAAAATCTAAGAAAAATTGATGTTTCAGGGAGATGTGACATAATTTATTCTATGACTTTCCTTACATCTATCCTGCAGGGGAATACCTTTCCCATTTTGAGAAGCAGGAAAATAAATATATACTACATCTTTCTATTTTCATTTCCACCTTCCTATTATTGCTTCAATTTCTTACTCTGGCTTCCAGCGAAATAAGTACTAGCATTTCTAGGGAGACATGGCCTCCAAACTGAGGACTCACTCTGAACTGCTATGGGTAGAAACATAGACTACTTCTCGTCTTACATTTCCAGGCTAGTATCTGAAGCGGCTCATCAAAGGAGCTTAGGAAGACTTACCCACAATTTCTCAAAAGGGCACATACATACTTTCTTCTGAGAGGGCTGATGATGTCTCCTTTGAAAACCTCCCATAACAATTCATGTAAGGTCATGGCTATTCGTGATTTACTAGTATCAAGATAGCTTGAGTTCATGGTAAAAGCTGAAATTAATGCTCATTCAAATATTCAAGGCAATTTTATTTGCTTTATTTCAAACTTATACATCTTGAAGGCAGAATCTGAGTCAACTCACATGTTAATTTCCTTGGTACTGATACCAGGCTTTATACATGGCAGTGCTGAATAAGTTTATTGAATATATACACTTTAAAATAATTTTTGGTATTTTGCTCACTCTATACCCTTTAGCTACATGATCCCCTTCACAAAATTTCATAAGTGAATAGCGTTCAGTTTTTGCAAATGACAAGTTATTTGAGTGTGGTAGCCCTGGAACCCTAAATGGTTAATGAGGGCCAGACCTACAGCTCTAGTAGAATGGGTCTACACTGAGCATACATTTCTCATAAAAGTGACCTGATAAGCATCAAGGCCTAGAAACACTTTACATCTGCTTATGAGAACTCACCTTGTCATCCTGTTTGCCGGATACCGCAGCTACAGCAGCAACACTCTTTCCACCAGCAGAAATTGTGTCCTGTGGTTGAGTCTAAGGGTGGGGATAAGAGATTAACAGGACTAAGTATTTTTCAGTGACTCTTTTTGAGATCATGCTTTGCAAATGTCATTCCTGAGCCCGTTCACCCTCATGTCCATCTACAATGGACATGTCCATTCCTTCTACTGAACACAATGCAACCGGGAAGCCCATAGGCTGGACTCAGGAGCTTACAGAGTCCGTGCAGATAACACATAGTGAAGTGGGCCAGGTAGGGACTGTGGCAAATTAGGGCCCATCCACCAGGTGCAAAGCTCTAGTCAATTCTTGCCATGTGAGCCCACGGTTGCCACAAATTCTGATTTTTCAAGAGAAGCTAGAAATTTTGATTTTATATGAAATATTCTGACTTTAATTGTTGGCAACTAATAAAAATAATTTTAATAATACTGTAAGCCAAACAAAACAGATTTGAACACAATACAAATGGGCTGCATTTAAGTGGTGGGACACAGACTTACAATCTCTGACATAAAGTACATTGTGAAGCAGGCCTACTTCTTGTATTCCAAGAGCTCTCGATGGAAAAGTTCCTTTCACAGATGTTTTTTCTTCTAATAGCTGGCCCCCAGTAGCTCTAGAAATATGAGATCTATTTCTGACTGTTTGGCTCTCTAAATTCATCTCTTCTAGAACAAGACTCTAAAAACTCTTTAAGACTTCCATGTAAACAGCAGATCATGCAGGGCATCTGTGTTCCCACAGCCCATGAGGAGAGGGGTCCAGGAGGCAGCCTCAATCCCCAGCTACTCGTCTGTGAGACACCAGAGGCTACTGCCTTACAGCCATCACAGGGTACTGCTGGGGGAGGAAAGGCTGGACGCAACATCCCCTGGACCCATCTGATGGTGCTCTTCTTAGGCCTTTCATAGGTTCACGTTCCCACAGGGCTATTTGCAAAACCAATAAAGTGATAGCACCAAATCATTCCAGTACAAGAGACATTCAGCATAGCTCTGCAGATTTATCTCCACATGTCAATGTAGACAGAGGACCTGTATCTTACTCGCTCGTTAATGTTAGTGTTTCCTAGCTATCAGTCTGACTTACTTACCTTTGGTTTTGCTGATTTCTCTGATGTTGGCTGCTCACTTGATCTGGAAACTGCTTTTTCACTATGAGCATGCTTGCTTCCTGTATCGGATGCGTGTCTGGGTAGGCTTTTTGGCTAAAAACACACACACACATGCACATTGTTAACAAGATGGCAAATACAGATACATTTCTCAATGGAGTAGAAAGTGTTCACAACAGTTGTTTTATGTAGTTTTGAATTGTGCAAATTTAAATTAGTGTGATATAGATGTGATAAAATTTCACTTTAGGTTCAAACTTTAAAATAACGCGAATCCTCCCCAATTCAGCAAGAATCATGGGTGAATAACAGACAAACCCTGCTACTGCCACCATTTTAGCCAAAAACAAGTATCAGCCAATCTTGTAGGACTTAAGTCTTCTATGTTGAAGTTTAGTATTTTATCTCTCTCTCTCTCTCTCTCTCTCTCACACACACACACACACACACACACACACACACACACACAGTTTCACCTTACGGGTATCAAGTCTGAATGATGACCATTTACCTCTGTGTGTTCATTTGGTTTTACTTCATGGGTTTTTTTCTCGTGAACCGTAGATGGCTGTTAATGTCAAAAGAAAATCTCAATTACACTGGAGCCCATTGTTTCCATATTTCCAAACAGGCTCAAGAAGAAAATTTCCAATTAGACCATTCTGCCTCTCTTGGGAAAGGCCCAGTTAGAGAATTAGATGTCCACTGTCTGGTCACTGACAATCCTACCAACAGTCTGATAACGACGATTATCAAACAAGGATAATGAAAAATTAGTATTTCAGCTATAATAAGTTTTCAAATAGGTATGTATCTCTAAATCACTGGCTGTTTTTCACAATTCATGTGGGTCTCTTGGTAACTGCAGGTCCATTCACAGGGATGTCAAATGGTGATTACTGAGTTTGTTGATAGGGGATCCTACTCTAGAAATTAATTTTTTTAATTTCTCCTTTAATAGATGGAGAAAACTGCAATTTCTTCAATTAAATGGTTTACATAGTCTTTTCTACGTTACAAGTAGAGAAGAAACCAGAAACACAATTCTCTTGAGATAGGGTAGATAAAATAGAAGACAACTTCTACCTGGCTGCTGTATTCTTCCTTTAGAATGGACTATGGAATTATCATGCTCAGGGGCCACCAAGATGCCTTAGCAAAATCAGGTAAGCCTCACCTTTCACACAGATGACCTTACCCTTGCCGAACTTAAAGTACTTCAGCCCACAGCATCTGTGTGCTTTCCCACGGGAAACTTGTGGTTTAATCTGAGTATGAGGTATGATCAAAAATTACAGGAATGATTAAATAAAAATTTATTACAGTAAAAGACACACTGCCATCAATCCCCCTCAAAATACCACCCCCTCCCTCACTTAGAACACATTTATCCCATTGTTCTTGCCACGTTCTGAAGCAGTTCTGGAAGTACTTTTTCATGAGTGTCTTTAGTTGTGCTGTCGTGGCTTCCTCGATGCCCTGAATTGATTCAAAACGTTTACTTTTCATGGTCATTTTGACTTTGTAGAAGTCGCACGGTGCCAGATCTGGTGAATAAGGTAGATGAGGACATACCATAATGTTTTTACTTGATAGAAATTGCTGTACCAGAAGCAATGTGTGACATGGCGCCTTTCCCATTGTGATCACAAAATACAGTGAATGCTGCTGCCGAGTGTCATCCAACGGAAAGGAAGGGATCTTCAATACTGGAAGCGGCGTATCAACCTTAGTAACAGTGTGTGACAAGTTTCAACTTGTCCTGCACAGTCAGTTGGGTGTGAGTTGGGTGTTGAGAGGTGTTTTAAAGTGTGTCGTAAGTCGTCTTTCATCATGACAACACTCCGTGTCACACATCATTTCTGGTATACTGCAATTTCTGTCAAATGAAAACATGACAGTGTGTCCTCATCCATCTTATTCACTGGATCTGGTACCATGTGACTTCTGGCTCCTCCCCAAAGTCAAAATGACTCAAGACATGGAGGCAGCCACGACAGCGCAACTAAAGACACTCATGAAAGAGGACTTCCAGAACTGCTTCAGAAAGTGGCAAGAACGATGGGATAAGTGTGTTCGAAATGAGGGGGAGTATTTTGAGGGGGATTAATGGCAATGTGTCTTTTACTGCAATAATTTTTTTTTCATTTAAACATTCACCATATTGTTTGACCACACCTATTTTCTTAAGCGTGCTTGAAAGAGAGAAAGAGCAGCACCCTACTGAAGAGAAACATTTGCCCTGCCTGCATACAGCCTGGGGTCTGTCTCCATGTGGACACAGATTGGCTTTTAGTCTAGACAGCCTTGAGTCAGGAAATCCAGGGAAGCTGTTCCCAAGGGAAAAGTTAGAGCTGTCTCCTGAGTAACTAGTTCTAACAATCAAGACAAGGCTGTCAAGATTAAGGCAGCCAGCCTCCTTCAGTTACCTCATCTTTAAGTTATCTAGGTGTTGAGTTCAACAAACAGTTATTCTTGATATCTCACCATTAAAGTAATTGAATACTCATTACTTTTTGCCCTCTCTCCCCTTCTTGTTGTTTTTTTAAAAACAATTATTTCACCTATAAAAAAATGTAAATTTGAACAAAATTCCTTCTGAAATATATTTTTATTTATAAAATATTACACATTAATTTTAACAATATATAAATTCAATGTTATAATTATTTTATATATACTCTATTAAATCATGTTCAAAAGAGTAATATAAAATTAATTAAATTACTGGACAAAAATCCTTTTACCATGCAGTACCACCAATGGAGGAACTTGGTTATTCATTATTATTGCCAAGAATCCAAATAACTCATTAGTTGACTTAAATAACTTACCTTAGTTGACTGTGACTTCTTTTCAGGTTCTATTTTAACAGCCTAAATTCAGAAAAAAGCAAACAGAAGGAAGGAAAGGAGAATGGACATCATTAGCAAAAGTTTATCATAGAGTTTCTTCAACTAAGGAAACTAAAAAGAGATCATCTTGATGTATCTCATAAACTTTATGTGTAAACTTTGTAAACTTTATGAGTAACTTTATGAATAACTTTATGTGTAAACTTTATGAGTTAAGATTATCATAATTTGCTTGGAATTATAACTCTAGAAAAACACTTAAGCACACTAATAAGAGTCTGCTTTTATTATTTAGGTACCAATTTACATCTTACTTTTTCCTATTTTATCAAAGATATGTAAAGATTTATTACTATGAACATTGCAGCTAATACCTATGCAAAATACAATTTAAAAACCTCATCTTTTAAAGTCACTAGCATGATCGATCTCTGTATGAGTGAACTACTCATCACAGGTTTCAGTAACAGTATAAAACAATGGGATGGTGACAGAATTGAGGGCACAGAAAGCAGTGAAATTTATGTTCAATGCCAGGATGTGAGCGATGGGTGATAGCCTACCAGAAAGTCTGTGACAGGACTGAGCATTACAGAGAATTGTGAACTGCAATTAGCACATGCTGAGAAGCTGAAGTGACAATTAGTAATTAGAAATGTGCTCTAGTACAAGGAAATACATCACCTGTGTTTTGTGTTTTTTCTTGTTAGGAGGATGCAGTCCTTCCTTCTTTTGGCTGATTGGAATGGCCTAATATAAGAGTATAGCCCCCAAGTGTGGTGTTATTTTATCTGACAATCAAATAAGTACCATGTATAAATAGGGCTAATATTTTATATCAAGACTCATTCTACTGATCTACTGCATTTACTCTGTGTAGATGTATATAACTGCAAGAAATTGTAGGTGCTTAAATTCTAAAGTCTCAAGCAAATATTTCAGTTTGGTGGTTTTTGCCTTTTTTTTTTTGGTGATAGAAAATTTGTAAGATTTCCATTAATAAAATTAATTTCAGATCCCTTTCCTTCTCCTTCTCTGTGTAAAGGCTGCTTGAACAATATTTTTCCACCTACACTTCTCATGTTTGGTTATGATCAAAGGAATGGTGACAGGAAGTTTTCTGAAACTTTGGCAACCTAATCTAACAATTTTGTAAATAATGTATGGATTTTTACTGCACAATACAAATCTAGAGATCTAATCTAAAGTTCTAGGAATGCTTCTGAAGACCTGGTTATAATTTAAGATCTTTAGTGGACAATTCTAAAAAGTTTTGGCCAACCAAAGGTTACCTGTGTCAAAAAACACAATTCCTTAAGTACACACATGCATTTTTGGTATAGGCAAGACAGGAAAACAGGAATAAAACTTGATTAAATGTTTTATGAAGTTTTCAAAGTAAGAGATTAAAAATCAGACCTAATGCTTGCTGCCATTTTTTTCCCTTTTATCTGTTTGGTGGTATTCACATAAACTTGTTTTTTATTCTATTATCTAAAGAGGCTAATGCCAGATATTCTCCTAATTTATCATGTCTTGTGCTTCCTTAATGAAGATACATAAATTCCTCCCATAATGTACCCTTGTTATGCCAACACACTTATGGTTTTGGGAAAGAAACAAAGCTCATGATCAAAGAAATGTTTTTAAAGAAATTTCAAATTTTGCATCCTTTCAAACTAGGTCCTAGTTAATGAATTTCCATATGTGCTACTATGCTTTTTTGAGTTGGTGCAAATGTAATTTATTAAATGATTAACAAGGAAAATAAGCAAGCTGTTATTGTAATGGTTTGAATCTATTAATAGTTTCTAATTTGTACTTTGGCAATGAAGATTTTGCATGGAAGAAATCTACAATACAATTAAGAATGTACACTCACAGATGCAAGCAGCTTATACTGAAATGTACATTTTAATCAGGAATCACTAATACATTTCCTAAATTTATTTCTGGTGATGGTGGTGGTGCTGCTGAACATAGTAATGAGGACAATAATATGTAATGCTTATTAATCACCTCAGTACCAGGGACTGTTCTAAACTTCACATGTACCAACTCAGTGAGTCTTCATAATAATCCTGTGAGACAGAATCATCATCACCACCACCATCATCATCATCATCACCATCACCCCCATTTCATGGATGAGAAATTGAGGCACACACAAGTTAAATAACTCCCCGAAGATACCCATAGTGGAGCTGGGGCTGTGTGTTCTCGATCATGGCATTGTCTGTCTGGACCAGGCAGCTCCTCCTGGGCACTCTCCAAGGCACTGTCCAACACCCTTTTATGTCTGTTTGCTTACACAGTCTTGTGAGATAGGTACCATGTGTCCCCGAAAATAAGACCTAGCCGGACCATCAGCTCTAATGCCTCTTTTGGAGCAAAAATTAATATAAGACCCGGTCTTATTTTAACATAAGACCGAGTCCTATATAGTATAGTATAGTATAATATAATATAATATAATATAATATAATATAATACCAGGTCTTATATTAATTTTTGCTCCAAAAGAAGCATTAGAGCTGATGGTCTGGCTAGGTCTTATTTTCAGGGAAACAGTACTATTATCATTCTCCTCCAAACCTTACAGATAAGGAAATCAAAGCAAAGAGGAGTTTTTCAACATCACAATATGGAACTAGGATTCCAAGCAGTCCATGTGTTGTACCGTGTTTCCCCGAAAATAAGACCTAGCCAGACAATCATCTCTAATGCGTCTTTTGAAGCAAAAATTAACATAAGACCCAGTCTTATTTTACTATAAGACCGGGTAATATAATATAATATAATATACATAATATATATAATATAATAAATATAATACCAGTTCTTATATTAATTTTTGCTCTAAAAGACACATTAGAGCTGATTGTCTGGCTAGGTCTTATTTTCGGGGAACACAGTAGCCTCTCAGAGATTTCATCCTGATGATTTGATTAGAAGTGATTTGACCTTCCATCTCACACACAGCCATGTGACTACCAATTCTAATATGCCAGGGGCTTAAGAGAGAGAACTTAGATCTAGACATATCACCACCTTTCAGAGCTAGACTGAATTTCATTTGAAAGGTGTAGAACATGACAAGGCTTTGGTATAGGTGTTATGAATTTAACGTCTTTTCTCTAAAAGCTCAAAATATTTGGAAAAATATGCTTATCTAGTTCATAGAAATCTCTAAGAGTTTAGCAAAAACGTTATGAGCCAAACATCAGAAGCACATGAGGTAAGATTATTAATGAGAACAGTGTAACTGAAATCCATTAAGGAAAGAGAACTGAGGCCAAAAGTGGCCCTGAGTCAGCCATTGGTGATACTTCAGCATGGGCATCTTATTTTTGTCTCTCTTTCTCTTCTCTCTTCTTCTACTTTCCTCTCTCTTTTCCCTTCCTCCACTTCCATAGGACTGCCAGGAGTTCTCATGATTAATACTTAGTGATGGCTGAAGAGTTTGCTGACACTTGCTCTGGAAAACTTAAAATAACCATTGGATTTCAAGCCAAGAGTCAGGGGAGGTGGATTAGAATCAGGCAATGGGTAACATGCAAACCAAAATAATAAAAAGGAAATCTTGTATTTTTGGCTCTTCTTTCTTTGGTTTTCACGGACTCTAAGGTCAATGAGAAATGTTTTTTTGGTAGATGCTTCTACTATAGTTTTAAGATTTTAAGATTGAGATCATATATATTTTTAAATTTTTAAGATTAAGCTTGGCATAAATAAGTAGTGACAGCTAATAGATTAATTATAGATCAGATACTGTATATTTTAAAAACAATTAAGAAAATAATGTAAATGTAAGATACAAGATAACAATTTTAGATTAAAAATTAAAATAAATGTTAGATGACATTTATAAGAGCTTAGATTCAGACAGCATGTTTCAAGATATTTGCGATGTCCTTTAAAAAGAGTTCAAGATTAGGCCATAAGATCCCTCAATAGTAGTACTAAATTATGGCATAGAATCCCACCGGGATAGCAAAGTAATATGGAAGACAGAAAATAAACGTGTGTCGGTGATTTTAAACAAGGGCAACTTAATAATAATGGAGCTGAGATAGCTCTTAAAGGCACTAAAGAATACTGGCTCATAAAAATTAGTTGAGAATATCTTGAAAATACCCCCTCTTTAATCCTCCAGCCCAGAACATTCCCAAGAATCAGAGCTTGAGACATGGTAACCAAGGGAGAGGGTTTAAGACAGCTTCAGCCAACTCCAGAACTAGGCTTACTCTATATGAAAATCCCATTGGAGAACACTGTTTTATTTTTTCCCTGAAATTCCAAGAAATAATTATTAAAATAAATCTCAAATAGAGCTGAACAAAGGTTTATCATTAAGATGGATTAAGATGGTGCCCCCCATGACTCAAATTTCAAAAAGAAACTTTAGAAAGCATATGAAATAACCAGTATCTGTTTCACTTCATTCTATGTTCACTTAGTATAACTTTTCTCATTCTTATATTTAGTTTTAGAGGACTAGAATAATAAAATAATTTTAGTAAGAAGAATTTATACTCTTATTTAGATCCAGACAAATGCACTTAGATTATCTTACAAATAAAAAACTCAGTCAAGTCTAGGACCAAAAAATTCTGGGTGACTACACTTTTCTACATATTCTAAAATAATGTGGAAATGTATAGATGCTGTTTGAGGTGAATATTGAAAGGAAAGCTGAGTTTCCAAAGACCCCCACAAATGAGAAAGAAAACGTGTACTTCTATAACCTAAGCTTTCTAGGATATATAACTCATCTGTCAACTACTAGTCTACATTTGTTTTGCTTTACATTAATCAATTTACAGGCATTCGTGCAAGTGTGCCCCGGAAGACTCCTCATACCTTGGTTTCCGTGGGATTCATACTGGAAGACTTGATGGGTGAAGCCAAGGAAGTAGATACCTAAGAAGGAAAGAAACAGAAAGTCTGATTCTAGTTCATCTACAACCTACTTCATCCTTCAGCTCCTATTAACCATACTCGTTCTTACCTCTTTACCTTGGTTTCACCTTGTCTAGAGTACTACTCCCACAAAAGTCCAGTAGGTAGTGTTTTCCAAGGGTGGTAGAAGCCTTTGAAACCAGATCAAATGGGTTCAACTTTTGGTTGTGCTACTTACTAAATAATCTTGGGCAAGTTACTTAAATTTTCTGTTCTTTAGTTTCCCTTTTCTCATTTTTTCTTTAGTAGATAACAAATACCTTGTAAGTTTATTACTGCCTGGTATATAAGTGTTCAGTAAATATTATTATCTTTATTGTTTGTGTTATTTTTTAGAAAGAACTCGGAAACTTGACAGACTTTTGTTCAAATGCCAGCTCAGCCAATTACTAGCTCTGTGACTTTGAGTCTCAGTTTCCCAAGCATATAAAAATGGGGTCTATAATATCTATTTTGTGGGGTTGTATTTAAAATAGTGTGTGTAAAATGGAACAGTGTAGGTGCTCCTTAAATTATTAGTTGTACAAGATAGAAGGAATGGGACATAGCTCTGGGAAACAGAATGAGGTCGATTAGAATTGTCCATTCAGTGTCATGTAAGGAAGAGATGTGGGAGACGGACTGCATATCTGTCTCATCTAGGCTCCTCCCTGGAGGGCAAGGGGGATGAATGATAACTGAAGTGTTCAAGAAACACCTTTGCCAGGGACACGAGAGGGTAGTGGAATATGCCCCGAAGCAGTGGGATGTGTGAGTGATAGTTGCATGGGACTAAGTACCTGCTCTAGCACTTAACTTATATTACACTGGTTAATATTAAATAGACAGTTACTATCTTTGTGAATTCCAACCCAGGCTCATTAAACCTCCTTAACATTTGAGTCCAGAGATTCCATCTGGCACAAGCTTCCTTCTTAAGTAACTGGCTGTCAGGAAACAGCTGCTGCCCTGCCAATAATACCCAGAATCCGGTCTCTGATGCCTGACCCTGAGCTGTGTCAGAGGCAGAGACCCAGGGCAGGATGAGCCCATCCATTCCCGCTGGCTGGCCTGTGAACAAAATCACCTTCCCTACAGACCTCATGTAATGGAAAGCATGGTAGTGACTCGAGTTAAATTACCACAATTTACAGATAAAAGCCCAAAGATTCAGTATACTGATTTTTCAACATAATCATATGAACTTAACAATTCCTGAGCACCCTTAGGCACCAACTGAGTGTGCACACACACACACACACACACACACACACACACACACACACCCTGGTCCTGTAGCAGGGCATGAAGTGGTCTGACTCACATTGTCTTTACAACAAAGAACTGGAAGATGTACCAAGGTAGGGTCCCCCTCCCCTGCCCCATCAAATTAATGGACAAATATGAATGTTCATTTTTTTCTGGAGAGTGTTTTAATTTGTGGGGATTAATGTACTCATATGTACATTATTCTTTCCACAATTAGAATTGGTTGTACAAATTCCCATTCAAACACAAGAAGTTCTGATTTGCTATATCCCACTCCTTCAATGATTTCCCTCAACCATATAAAACTACCAAAGACCAAACACTCCACGTGAAAGTGCTTTTGAAGCTGCAAACCTTCTAGTGAACACTAATGTATTTTCCAAACATCCAAATTTACTAAAACAGTCCCCAAATCACATTGCCTTGGGGTTTCCAATCTGCCTTACTATTTTATTAAGCAATAGCTGGAGGTGATCCTTTGTTCCTAGAGAGAAGACTGTCAAAGGCCCACCAAGAACCGTAAAATGTATAAGGAATTATATTAATAAGCATGGAGCAGGTTATCATGGGAATTCAGCCGAAGGCCTTGGACCTATCTGCTCTCAGCATAGATCCCTCCATGAAAATCAGAACTGTTTCACCTCAGTCCAGATTCCACCATCACTAAGGCACTAACATTGTGAAACTGAAATAGGAAAGCTATTCATGGGGTCTGGAAATAAAGGGAAACAATCCTACCCCATTGTGAACCCATTCAACTCCAGCCAACTGTAGTTTATTCAATTTTTCTCCTATTTGTAAAGACCAGGAACTTTTAATACTTGTTATCTCTAGCGAGGGACTGAATGTACCTTCATTTTAAATCTTCTGTACCTTTTCAATTTCTAATTATGGATATAAATAACACAATTACAAATTTTTGAAGAGTTAATTCAAATTTAGTTTGTGCCAGGAACTACGTCAGGTGATGGTGAAACAGGGCCGGTTGGGATCCCGGTAGGAGAGGCCTTGCTGACCTCACCTTTCCTTGACCTACCTAACAATAGAGCTTAACAATAGATCATCCCCCTGTGCCTTGAGCTTGGAATGTCCTGTCCTATCCAGTTCCCTGTTTTAGAAAATTACCCTAAAACTCATGATTAATACCCTTAGGCTTATTGATCACAATCTCAATGGTCTACCAGGCTACTCCCATCATTGCTCCTGGATTGCTGACTCCACCAGAGAGCGATGTCGCCAGAAAGAAGGCTCCATGCAGACCCCTGGAACCTTCACATAGCCTCTGGAGGAACACCCAGATTTTCCCTTAAATACCCTAAGGCGGTCTGAGAATGTTAAGGCAGTTTTTAGAGGTGTTAACCCTCTGCCTTCTCAGACCACCGGTGTTCTGATAATAAATGCTTATTCTATGACCCAACTCCTGTGTTGGTCTATTGGCTGAGCGGCATAGGCTGCACGAGCCCCGGACTCGGTAGACCTGTTTCAATGGGAACACTGGTGAAACCAATAGATAGGTCCCTATTTGTGTGAAAGTTCTAGCCTCACTGGAGATAACATGAATAGAATAATCATTTCAATGATTACTGTGGTAAGCTCCATACGTGGTCCCACAAGAACACAGATTAGGCAGCCAGAGTTAGGTCAGGACAGGTAACGCTGAGGAAGTGAAGCTGATGTGGCGAATGAAGGATAAGGAGCATCACCCAGGCAAAAGGCCAGGGAGGACTCTGAGCTGTGTGTGCTGAGGCTGGGACCTCGGCTACCTGAGTTCTAAACCAGGGACTGTGCTGCACGACCTACCACTTAGCTGGTCCTGTGAACATCAAGAGGCAGCCAATTTTAAAACACAGCCATCAGTACTCGTACGTACAAAAAAATCTCCGTTAGAATTAGGGCTGTAGATCAGACCAAGTTGCGGTAATAACAATACTTTCCTTTCCAAATGACCCATGCAAGTCTCTTAACATCAGAGTATTATTAGTCATTTCTAAACTTGAATTAAGGCATAACTCAGAGTAACAAAGCAGAGAAAAAAAAAATACCTTTTATAATCATGTTCCACCCACCCATTCAACAATTGCTATTTAAAAAGCAATGAGCCAAGGGCTGAGGGTACACAATGAGAAGACACCATCACAGCCTTGAAAGAATCCGTAGTCCACTGAGATAAAGAGACTCCAGTCAAGCAGGTGAACAGTACAAAAGTATTCTAACAGAGGTGTGAGGAGAATCCTATATGACAAAACAAATGTTTGAGTTTTAAGTTTCAGGCCCGCCTCAAATAATCTTGTTGTATTGTCAAGTTGCATTAAAAATAAACCAATATTGATAACAGAGAGTGACTGCAGCCTAGAAAAAATTAATATTGAATCCTGTGCTTATCCTATATATCATCTTATTTTCTGGCATTAATCAACAAAATCTCTTTAAATATGTTTACTTGCTATAGTACTAATTTTGGAAGTTTACTGCAGTAAACAATTAGCGATATGAGGAAAAGATGGCATGCGTTTAAGACCCTTGGAAAATGCAAACTGCTTTTCTTTTTCATATATATTTTGGAAAGGTCTCCTAGACTATACAGCCTTCTAGCTCTTACCCGTTCTGGCCAGATTAATCTTCCCACATGTCACCCTCATGCCACGTTTCCCTCTAAAGCAGAACCAGCGATGGAGATCCTGTTGCCCACCGTATCACATGGAAGTCCTTTCTCCTGCTTTTAAAGACCCCTAGGCTCCAATCCCACCCATCACCCAATTCACAACAGCTGTCCCGGGCAGCCAGCCTACTCCTACTCAGAGCTCACCTCGCTTCTCTCTCCCTTGATAGTGTTTTAACACAAGTGCTGCTGGTTGGGATGCTTGTCTTCCCCAATACCCAAATCCCACACGCCCTTCCTTTCAGGTGTATTGTACTAGCTCCCAGCCCTGGCATTGTAACTTCTGAACTGCATTTGGCCCTTAGTGGGCGGATATCCTCCTTCTCCAATTCCCGGATCACTTATTCACAGTACCATATACGGGCAGGTAATCACACAATTATGTCATGAATTGTCTCTGCCACTGGATGAACTCCCTTTAAAAGAGCAGTCTGTTGGGTACGCTAATCTGCTGACCCCCACTCTTACTCACAGCAGGTCTCTATCCAGGGCTTTTTCTTGTTTATAGTGTCTAGTGAGGCTGCACAAGAAAAGACACAAGACCTAGGACCATCCTCATCCATCTTGTGATGCTGGATGTGAGAGGAGATTGTTGTGAGCTCACCCATAGGTTCTGGCGAATGGCGATGTTAGGAGAATTAATGGCTCCGTAGAAGGGGAGGGATCCTAGAGGGCTGACTCACCCATTCTGCTGCCATTAAATCTAGCTGAAGAAAGCTAGATTCAGCTCCTTACTTCTGTGTCTTCCGCCTAATAGAGTCCTCTCACTTGCCTGAGCTCCCAGAAGACTCCCAGCTTCTTTCAGGGCACTTCCAGCTGGGTCACGGCAATCCACACTCCCTCCCCTCCCCTTCAGTCAGAGCCTCATCTTGATGTCTGGACTTGTCACGGGCTGGCTTGGTTCAGAATGTGCACAGAGAATGGGCCAGCCGATGAGATGAGTCAGAACTGTTTCACCTCAGTCCAGACCGTGTTTGTTTTCCCCTCTCCTCACCGGCAGCATTCCTATATCCTCCCACCTGCAGCACTATAGAATCACCCTTCACACACCCCATCCGCCTGTGTTTGTTGAGGGTTACTAGGAACGCCAGCTGCACACATGTACTCTTCTTTTCCACCTGATAATCCATCAGCAGTTTCATTCTGAATCACAGACCATCCTCTCCCCCGTGGCTGCTGTGACAGTAGGAGCTGCAGGCTCCCTCCCTAGTCTTCTGACCTATTTCCTTCTGGAAGCCTCTTCCACTGGCTCTATTCTTCTCTGTGTTAATATTCAGTCACAAACCCTCTCCTCTTATATCCTTGCTACCTCAGAACCTGATTTCTCCCCATGACTCTAATTGTCACGTATAATGTGAACAATTCTCTATACCTCATCAGTGGCCCTGCTTTATCACCAGGCAACATTATTTTACTTTAAAATCAGGAAGCCAAGGCAGACAGATGCGGGCTCAAATCCCTGCCCCAGTACTTAGGAATCCACATTAATCAACCTCCTGAAGCCTCTATTCCCTTATCTGTAAAATGGGAGTAATACCACTTGACTCTGGAGTTGCTATATGGGTCAAATGATAAAATGTAGGGAACTCATCTGGCTCTGAACCACCTGAAGCAGGTGCAATGCTGGTTCCAGTCATTATCACCATCCTATGCTTTCATTTCTTTTGCTACCCACACTCCTGGTCTCATCACGTATTCCCACACCTGTATTACGTCAAGGCCCTTGTAATAGTTTCCATGGCTGGTTCTCTCCCACCCTTCTCCAGCCCCCATCTCTAGCTCCCAGTCTTTTCTGTCTATGGCTGCCTGACTAATTTATCTGAAATAAATGTGTACCATGTTCTCACTCTGATGAAATACTAAACTTTCCATGATTTCCCACTGTGTCCCACGTAGGTAAGGTCCAATGTCTTCTGCCTGAAATTTAGACTCTCCATTATTTGACTTAACCTACGTATTCCACTACCTCTCATGCTATGGCTCATACCACGTATCTCTTCCCACCAGGGTGGTGTCCTTTCTGTCTCATGGGCACCTCATTAGGCTGCATAACTCACTGTGAGATGGGATTCTGGACTCAAGACTGTTTGGTGGAATTCCAGCTGACACTGAATTCATGGGCAACCTCGAGTGAGTTACTTAACCTCCCTTTGGGCCTCAGTGTCCTCATCTGTAAAATGGGAATAGTACCACTTCTGACTTCATAGGGTGGTTTTAAGAGTAAGTTAATTTACATGAACCAGTTACAACAGTGCTAACAAGTGATGCATGCAGGGTAAGTGCTAGGGAGTTAGTGTTATCACCGCCATCACCAGCAAGCCCCCTTCCGCCTTTGAGCCTTTCATCTTGCCATTCCCACTGCCGACAAAGCCTTTTCCTTGTTCAGGTCCCACCTACCCTCCCCGTAAAGATTTAGCTCAAGATACAATTCCTGTATCTGCGGTAGCTCATATTAACTTCTCGAGTCTTTATACATTTTTACTTCTACCTTTAACACTGAAATCATATATGTCTTGTTGGAGGCTTACTGAGCTCTTTTCTAAGCGTATGTCATGTCTTATCCATGAAGCTATAAACTGACAAAGGGGCAGGGGCCATTTCTGGGCCTCACAGTGCCCTGCCACAGTGCCGAGTGTATTGGAGCAGAGAGCAGCTCAAAAATCACTGTTGACGCCAATCTTTGTTTCCATTTTCTAATCATCAATTAAAATTTTCATTTAAACAAAGAATGAAGTATAATTTTAGTACCTCATTTTTTTAAAGCTAGACTCATTATATAATTAATAAATCAGAGACTTTAGTTTCAGTCTGATGGCTTCTTAGTGGCCATGAGTCCACAAGCAAGTCGATTACACCTGCTAAGCCTTGTTTCCCACAATCGGAATAGCATGCAGTCCACAGGGTTATTATGAGAGTCAAATTAGATACCAAATATTAGGGCAATATGAACAACACACAAAATAAATATTAAACATTTTCTAATTAAGAAAACCTGACAAAGCAATAACTGATTTTTAACTTTTAAAACAAATAATTTGTTTCTGAACCATAATAAGATACTTATTTAATAACATGTCTCAAATAATGAAAGAAAGAAAATCATAGACTTTTTTTTTTTTTAAGTTCTTTCTTCACAGGATCTACAAGACAGACTCAAACTTGAACTCCAGAAGGACAGAGGCCATGCCTGTCTCCATTGCTGCACATCCTCAGAACCTGGCCCACAGTAGTTCCTTAACAAGTATTTGTTAAATAAATGTGTGAACTTGTGCATGAATAAACACGAAAGTATTCTCAGATGGCTCAAAAGCAACATTATGAGTTTTACTCAACAATCAGAAATTTTTTGTTCAAAGCACAAGTCAGAAAACTGGTTAGGAAAACAATTTAAACGTCTAGTCAGGTACATCCTTATTGTTATCAAGCTGGAAGTTGCACAACTTAAAAAGTACACATACACAAAAAAATCCCTGAGCTGTTTCCTGTAAGACACCTGGAATAAACCATAAGGCTGATGAGGGGCTTTCTAAGGAAAGCACTGGCATTCTGCACAGACACCATTTATGGACTCAGGGAGTACAGGTTCACATTTTTCGTTCTGTAATAATAGATTATTCACTTCGGGAAATGAATATTCAGATGTTTAGGTTTGTCTATTGTTTGCTATGCTGTCACACCATGACATGCATTCTTGCAATGCCTTCAATTATTAAGATGGCATAATGGTGCTTTTAGAGACCTGCAATTCACTCACTTAACAAAGTACACTATTTGTCATAACAAAAACATGATTCCATTGAAAGATAAACAATGGATCATCTATGAACGAAGTCAAACCATCTCTGTCAGGCAGAACATGACTTGGTGCCCGCAGATCTACCTAGGGCACAAACTACACCTCAGCACATACGTTAATAGGAAATAAGGTTGATTATGATAGGATCTTAAGTATAATACGATGTTATAAGAGACCAGAAGTGGGAGACTATTTCTGAGATGCAGGTCTGAAGGTGGTTAGGAATCATTTCACAGGGGAGATGGAAACTATTTATTTAATATTTACTGTGGTGTAATCAACAGAGAGGTGGGGACTATAGAATCTTCTATGTGCCAGGAACTTGAAAAGTGATTCCAATATATCTTTATAAAATCCTAGGAGGTAACCATTATTCTCTGCCTTTTACAAATGAGAAAGGTAGGTAACTTGCCTAAGATCTCACAGTAAAGAAGTGGTGGGAGCTTGCATTTAAACAGATATAACAATAATGCCCGTGCACTTTGGGCTATAACAAGTTGACTCCCCTACTTTCAGAAATTTAAACAAAATATTTGGATTTTCAAACTAAATGGCGAATCAGATTGAGATAAGGTATTCATTCCAGGTGAGCCAGACTTAAGATACTCAGGCCAGAGTGCAGTGTGCTAGATGAAGTAGAGCACTGCAAAATGAGTCGATCTGAACATTATCTGGGGAAAACAGAAGATGATTGATTTTATTCCAGCTGAGTATGCTGTGCATGCATGAAATACAGCGTTAAAAGGGACACACAGACTTAAGACAAAAATAGAACACTTAAGCTCTACTTGCTGTGGGAAGTGGAGAGCGCATGAAGCTTTGGCCTCTGATGCAACATCTGGGCAGACTTCAAAATAAACATCCAAACGTTGCCTGGCAACCGGGACAATAGCCACAGCTGCCGTGGAACATTTGGCTACACCCTGTGACTGTCTGGTTAGGAGCTCTGACACTGGACCATCCCAAGTGCTTAGAAGAACATCCACAAAAGGCATGAAGTAGAACTTCCGGTACTACAAGGCAACTATTGCTTTGCAAAATCCAGTCAGTACTTCAGTGTTGTTGGGGTTTCCCCCCCACCTTGGAATTATAATTACTTGAGGGCAAGGAATAGAGCGAGCCACACAGCCTGGATTAGTCATCAAAGAATAGAAAAGCAGCTATTTTTCAGAAGTTATGTTCCTGCCTCTAGGGATTCTGGTTACTTTTCAGATGCATGAAATGATTCCAACTATGTCTGACATGGTAGATGAGCAAAGTAGAGAAGTTAGACCTGGAAAAGACAGCCTACTTTCCTCTTTCAGTTCCTCCCCTAAAAAAGGTTTGTCAGGCTAGATTTACTTTAGCCTGTGATTCCAGCAATTTCAGCATAACAGAGGCTACATAATGAACAATGAAGATGGCCCCTGACAACGTATGTGATCTTGGTCTTAACCTCTCTGGAACAGTTTCCTCATCTATAAATTGTCAGGCTTGAGAATTCCGGAGTTCTGCAACTCTCATATTACAGGCTGCAATTATGTGAAGCTGATTAAATAATGTACCCAATAATACATGTTCAAATGGGAAACACAGGAGTTTAGCCTCTGGCGTCCCCGAGACCTGGGGTCTAATTCTGACAGTGTTACTTCAGGCAAGCTGCTTAACTTTTCCAAATTTGACTATTTTAATTTGTTGACTGGGTATAAAAGTGATTATGCCCATAAGACAGTAGTGAGGATTAAATGTGGTCATGGTTATAAAGTGTGTGGCTCCGTATCTGGCACCAGATAAGTGATTAACAGCAGTGATTTTCATTATTTTAGGAATACGAACAGCCTCAAAAGTTTTCCTCAGTCTCTGAATGGAAGAGCAGTTCTTTGGTGACCACTCTGCATTGAGAAGTTACACATTAATGTTATCTTTCTTAAAGAAAAAAGGGCAACATCATTTTCCTTTATGGCATTTTATTTGAATTCAAAGGCATGGCTTGTTTAGATGTAGGTTCCAGTCGATATAGAAACAGGAATCTTGGTAGCAACACAGTTTTGTACAAACCCTAAAAGATTATGAGCTCATCTAAAGCATATATGGTTATTGATATGATTAGTGTATAAGGATAAAAACTTCTGAGCTCTGCTGAACCATCGCCTCAGAGCCTTTCCGCTTAGCTTCCATAAGTGCACTCAAATTCATTTCTTAGGTGTAGACCTAACAGGGTGAGAGGACATGAGAACTTCTACGGTCCTTGTATTATAAAACCACTGCCAGCCTAATAATCTCTACAGGGATGACAGACTCAAAATATCTCTAACAGAAAGTGAGTGGGAATTTATAAGGAAATACTGAGATAGAGCCAATTGTGTGACAGCTAAGATATGGACCCTGTCACATGCCCATTCTTGCAGCCAGCTTCTCAGTGAAGCATGTTCTTAATAAGAAGGCTTATATGACAGGAATTGTAACAAGGCTTCCTTGTTCAAGCTGATCTTTAAACAATCAAAATGAAAATGTGAAGTGAAACCTCATTCCAGAAACTGATGAGACAAGTAAAGAGTTAACAGGAACGAGCTAAACATTGACCATTTGGCTCTGAATTCCCTGGCTAGCACTGCACCTGCAGGCTGACAAGCACCTTACATCCATCATAGATAGGAACAGAACAGTTCCCAATCGCAACAGCAACCCCCTGCAAACTAACAAACACCCATCATAGATGGGAACAGAACACTTTCCAATCACAACAGCAAAGCTGACATCCAGCATAGATGGAAACAAGACAGTTCCCAGGAGAAGACAATTGTAACGGCAGCCCCTCTGCAAGCTGACAAACACCCTACATCCTGCTTAGAAAAATATAAAACCCCAGCACTCCTTCACATCGGTGCAGCTGTCCCTATTGAGCTCTGCCCTGGCATAGCTCCGTTTGCCAGTATCTCTCTTACCCCTCTGTCTCGGCAGCTTTTTATATCATACTTGCCCTTGTGAAACTTCTTCTGCCAGTTTCAAACAAAACTCTCTCCTTGACTTTCAAAAAATCTTTTTACTCTCGTAGAATCTTGTAAATTCTTTTACATTCTGTGAACGATCAGGGGTTAATTCTATGCCAAGACAGAAAGAATAACAAATTCACAAATGTATACACTAACAACAACTTTCATCTTTGCAGAGGTTAAAGAGGCAGTGTTCTGTGGTACTTAGGAGAATGGCTGTGAAGCCAGATCACTTGAGTTTGAATTTGACTGTGACCAAATTCCTTAACTGCTCTGTGCCTCAGTTTCCTCATCTGTAAAATCGGAATAATAATGGTATCTTCCACTGCATTTCATCCCACTTTTCCCTAGGATAAAAATCCAGTGGAATAGAAAAACTGATTTTAAAGTAGGTTTCACTTGAAACTGATGTAAAAATATGAACAGTGCTGCTTATCCTTCAATCAAAGCAGAAGTTCCGTATTCCTACACGATAAGAAAGTTTTTAGTTATGTACTATTTAATCCTGCTATTTAAAAATTTCACCACTTTCAAAGACAGCTAATTTATCCCTTCTCTGCTGTCTGTTAAAATGTCTAAAGAAACTCTGTTAACAAAACTATTATCTGCTAATTCCAATCAGTGTGCAATATTCTCTTTCACACAAGCAAGAAACCTCATTCATCAGAGAGAATTCCACCAGTATGAAGATACCGAGCAGAACAATAGAGAGCACAATATTGATTTCTAGGGCTTTTTTGAATTTAAATACAAATTCCTTTCTCAGTTATTTAAACTGCCTAGATATAAACTACTGAGTGGAGGCTTTTATAAGACCAGTCTACTGAAAAGAGCTTTAGAATCAAGAAGAATCTTGCCATGTGACCCAGGGTACTTATTTAATCTTGCTGGGCCCTAGTCTTCTCATTTATAAAATTGTCCTAATACCCACTGACCTACTCGCAAAATATGCAACTTTTAAGAGGATTAAATGAAATCCTATGTAAGTCACTTAGCACAGTTGTGCAATAAATTAATAAATGGTTGGTTTCTTTTTCTTCTTTCTATGTATTTTCACATATCTAGATCCTGGAGAGTTTCTCCAAACTATATACATGCTGATGGACCTAACTCCTCTCCCAGAGCATTCCAGAATTATTTTCAGATTTTCGAAACTAGCAAGAACGTCCTTTGTTAAGTTTTATTTGTTTCCTATTGATTGTCTTTCCATTTTGAACAGTAATCAAATCTTCAGTTCATTGGTCTGTAGGAGAATGGGGAGCAGTTATACATACACTGAGAAGACATAGTTTACCACATCAATTGAAAATTAATTGGTGTATTTTGCCAAGATTTTAATTGCAAATATGTAGATCAGTGTTTATCATATCCAAACTTTGTGAAGAGGTATAAGAAAACAATTGTTAGTGGACTGGAGAAGAAAACAATTCTAATACACGTATGGTGGGCTAGGAATCCTGGCCTACCACAAAAACACTGAGAATAATTCAGCACCCATTAATGCAATAATTAAAAGATTCTTAAAACCAAGGGAAGCCTCAAATTCAACAGCCAAAAGAGTTTAACCTTTCCTTTTTGGTCTCTGAAAATTCAGTATGGGTGTACATTGTTTCTTAATGATGTACCAAATTTCCAAACAATTAATGATAAGTTAATTGACTGATTGACTTAAAAGTCAAGGTTAGAGTAAGATACCACATTGAAGATACTTTAGTTCTATAACATTGCTGGGGGAAAATGATCATTAATTCTAATCACTGAAACTATATGCAAAATATAGAGAAATTTATACTTTAAACATGTTGTGCTAAAAATGTACATAATTATTTCACAATCAGTGTATGTCATGCTATGGGGCAATGTGACTGGCTAAGCACTAACATCTTAGCTTGATGGTTCTTGGCCCAGGAACAGTCATTCACAGGCAGTGTGTGGGAAGGGACAGGGATGGACGCACAGGGACTTAGAAACTAACAAAGGAGAAAGGGCAGGGGGAAGAGGAAGTATTGTATACCAACAAGCTATAAACCCCTCTAATGATTCTGAAACTCCCTGACATTAAGAATCACTCGTTTACGTAAATTAAAACAAGATGGCTTTATAGTGGGTGCATGAAATGACTACTATTTTCTATCATCTATTGTTATCTATTGGTACTTTCCTCCTGGTAACAAACTCAGTCTCTTCATACTTTCATTTGATCAAAAGAAAGGAACCAGACCACATAAGATATTAGAATTCACAAAATTACTTTTCAAAAGTACTTCCCAGGTAGTTTTTTCCAGCCAGTGCTAACACTGCCAGCCCAGATTACTGAAGACCCTAGGTGTTCCCTAAAAATACAGTCCTGGAGGACCTCAAGAATGTTTGTCCTCAGGGATACTTGTGATTACAGCCCTAAAACTCAGGGATACTTGTGATTAAGCTGACAGCCCACACCCTTTCTTACACTATAAGAAATTGTATGCTGCAGACATCCCCAATGCCAATACTGTTGTCATTTTATAGGCAGATATTCTGGACCATTACAGAAACTCTTAATGTTATACACATCCACTATTCAGCTCAGCTGCAAGGATTTTGTGTGTTTTTTAAACAGGATGTAATTTTCAAATGCTATATTAATTACATTTTTAGAAACTAATATTTGTCTATCTCTGTAGATCAGGGGTCTAAAACTCAAATGAAAATATGTGTTGGGTGATGTGAAGGAGTATATCAGGCCAGTAGGAAGAGGGAGTAGTGAGCTTTGCAACAAAGCAGAGCATGCATTCCTCACGTAAAGGCTTTCAAACATTTTAACACGTTGTGCAGACCCAACAAAATAAGTCTGAATGCTGATGGACAAACGCTCTTCTGTTCCAGACATACAGAAATACTGGATAAAATTTAAAGAAAAATTAAATAAATAAAGAGACAAATCAAGAAATGGTGAGTATGAGAGAGATGTTAAGAATATGGGAAGATAAAATAGTCTGGCTACCAGTTTCAATTTCCTGCAGTAGGCAAAACCCTCTGAACTTGATACATCTTTGTAAAGAACATATTATGAAAAGATGCAAGTCTAAAAGTTGGTGAGGCACCATTTTAGATAAATTGTTAGCAGGAGAATATTTATATTCAAGGACTCTAATGATGACTAGCCACAGTTATGGAGTTATATAAAAGTGTTTTCTGTTTTGCCCTATTGTACATAAACACAATTGCTTATTTTCATTATAAGGAATACATTTTTAAAAAACGTATGTATCTGGAAGATGTTCAAATAATTCCATTCTCTGTTACTTTCTCTGGCCACCCTCTCAGTATAGCTAATACAGAAACAATGTGCAGAAGGCTGAGCCCCTGGTTTCTCTGTAGGAACAGAGTTCTCTCACCCCTCCCCTAACAACTCTATTGTGGGCATCTCCGGAGGCTCTGAGGCCTGGTCTAGGTCTTTATACTTAATTCACTTGTGCAGGAGACCTCAAATCCGTTACAGAGTCTGGAGAAAATGCATGCATACTAAGCTGGCCTCAATCTCTTACGGCAATTTTGAGTGAAATGGGAGTGGTCTAGGCTCTTGCTTAGGCTCCAAAAGTGAGCCATGAACATCAGTCAGTTCATGGGGCACTCTCAGTGTGATTCAGAAGTCTGAACCCCTCTGGACACCTGGACTTCTCACCAAGATTTCACTGCACTGCCAAGGCCAGAAGACTACTTACAGGTAGGCTCTGGATAGTCCTACTCCCTTCTTAGCACAGTGGTTATCAAACTTTAACAGTTGTAAGGACTTATCCAGAGAGCAGCTTAAGCCATAGATTCCTCAGTGATTCTGACTGGGGAGGTCTGAGGTAGGGCTTGGGAGATCTCCATTTTTAAGTAAGTATCCCAGGTGAATTTGATGCAGATGCTATCCGTCATGAAACACTGTCTTGGGGAATTCCAAGGGTGTGTACCACATCCTCAGGACCAGTACTGGGTGAGTCCCAGGGCCACGGATTAGTCCGGAATTACCCTACTGGCTTGAATTCTCTATTTGCAGACCAAGAACCTTCTCTTTTCTAAGGAGACCCCAACTGTTAAAGCTCATTCTCTGCAATTAAGGAGGCCTTGCTCACATCACAGTTATGTCTTCATTCCTTAGGACTCCAATCGCAAGACACACTGGAAAACGCTAGTCAACTTTACCTTGACGGCTTACCAACATCTTATCCATTATGATCAGCATGTACCACAGAGCCTCTCAATCCCACATAAAAGCCCATGTACAAGTGTAGGGGGAGATAATAGTCTCCTGATTGGGAGTTGGGGGCAAGTATGGAAGGAAGAGATTAAGACAATAATGAATGAGGAGAGCCAATGTTTGGGAAGGTGGATGTGTATTAGACTATGAGTCCTACCTCTGACTAAGTGGACTCCACCTGAATAACATCACAGACCCTAGAGTCTGTGTCCATCTTGGCCATTGGTATTTTCCATTTTATACCAGCCTCCTGGTTGTAGGTTTCTTTGAAGGGACTCATATCCCCAGTCTTTACTCCCAGAAAAACAGGCCCACAACCATAACCTCATCCCCCTTCTATCAGCTTTCCACTGTGTTTTTATAATATAAAGCACCTTGATAGCAATGCTATTTAGCACTTTTCACATTGTGCTTTTATATTTGTTATATGAAACATACCTCATTTCTGTATCTTTAGTACCATGTCTGGCCCATTGTAGAATCCCATTTTCTCCCCCAAGAAAAGAAGAAGAGTTCCTTCTTGATATTTTCTGATTATCCACTCTTTAATCTTTAGCCAAAGCACAAACCGATAATAAGTTTCAAAACTCTACGTATAGATCTTATGAAGTAGAATAAAAATGAATGTAATTTTACCTTTTCCACCTACCCAGGATAAATCTCTGTACTAATGCAACAGCATCTCAGGGCTCTATTCATGTTAAGATAAAAGCAACACTCTTTTGCAATTCAATAAGTATTTATTGAGCAACTACTATGGTAGATGCTATGGGGGTACAAAGATGTAGGTCCTGTCTTCAAGGGGCTCACAATCTAGTAAAAAGCTGGCATTCTAAGAACAAAAGTCGTAACTGGAGCTAAATGAGAGTGTAACCAAACTAGACTGTAGTGTGTGACAAATTTTCGTGCACCTCAGCTCATTTTTTTGGAAAGTATGTTATGGAGAATGGTTACGTATGTTCTAAGGAACAATCCAATGTGGTGGTTAAGAGATCAGGCTCTTCATTAATCTATAAAATGGGCGGAATGAGAGTATCTCATTGCATTATCATCACATCATGTGAAGTGATCAGCGTTGCCTAGGACATAGCAATTTTCAGTAAATGTAACTATAATAGTTAATACCCTATTCTAATACAGATTATGCAGATTGCCTGGAACCTATTGCAGTCACTTTCTAATAATTTATTATTACTGCCTAGTGTAGACAAGAGAGAAGAGTAACAATGTCACTTTGCTAGCAGTAAGATTACGCACAGCTCCACCTGAACCGCCAATGTCCAAATATATGGACTTGCTCAGAAGTACGCATGTCTTAAGAGATAACGTACAGTGCCCTTAAAAATTGGAAATAATGGGATTTTGAGTAATTATTTGTATGGTTTTCCATATAAATATTATGGCTCATTCTTAACCAGGGGAGATAGCATCCAACTAAAGGAATTAAAAAATGTGTAAATTGCTTTTGGTCACGCTCTGGCATTCAGTGGGAGCAAGACAGTCCTGCCCAATTAACAGCTGTCACCCCAAATGCCAACAGTACCCTGTTGAGAAACATTGGGTAGCTGACATTTTTACGTTAAAAGCTATTCACAGAGAAAAAAATAAAACGCAATTGTTTGTGAAGACCCACTGTACTTTCCCAGTATGCAGATTATTAATTCAATACATCAGAAAAACCATAGGACAAAATATGTTCCTCTTAATGAGATCAGACATTGGTGCTAAAACATATATTCCAGATTCATATAGTGTCCAAAATGAAGGCACTGTAAAGTATAATGAAAGAGAAGATACAAATCTATAGATATATAAAATCTTCGTGTATATATATATATATATATATATATATATATTTGTATATATATCTTTGTGTATATATATCTTTGTGTATATATATATATCTTTGTACATATATATACATATATACATATATGTATATATACATATACATATATACACACATACATGTGGGTTTATTTAAACAGGACTAGCAATTAGATAGTTCATATGTCGGGAAAAGTAAATAGTTCCACCTAAGAAGTAGTGATGCTTTAAAGATACAACTGTTATTATAAATAATAATAGGAACACAAATACTGGGCTGATTTTAAGAAGTTAGTTCAAATTAATTTTTTATGTTTTCCTAATCTCTTTCTCCCTCTCTCTCCTGTCTCTCTCTCTTAGTTTCATGCTTTCAAACTGTTATTTATGTGATACCTTTCAAATTTGCATTATGGGAGAGAATAATACTCAGCCAATTACTGTGTTTCCCTGAAAATAAGACCTAACTGGAAAATAAGCCCTAGCATGATTTTTCAGGATGCTCATAATATAAAATAAGCACTACTGTATTTCCCTGAAAATAAGACCGGGTCTTATATTAATTTTTGCTCCAAAAGACACATTAGGGCTTATTTTATATTACGAGCATCCTGAAAAATCATGTTACGGCTTATTTTCCAGTTAGGTCTTATTTTGGGGGAAACACGATATGTAATCAATTCCTCTAGCGCATTGGGAATCTTCTCTCAAAGCACGTGAACTGAACCACAGACAACGTGAATATGCTGCTTCATAAACACTGTCATGCAGTCTGCAACACTCACTTGTTTATAACAGGCTCCAAGAGTCCTTGCTGCGTGCACATGGATTGTCACTCCACCTTCAGTGCTACCGGCCACCTACCCCTTCTCCATCAGACGGCAGATGTGGCCTTTCCTAGTTAGGCATGATTTTGCTACATGTCACTATTTGGTTTTAATCCTATACTGTTTCCTAGAACCCAGACAGCACTCCCTTCCCACCACATTCCTAGCAACAAATATCCTTTCAGATGCTGAACCATCAGTGTGAAAGTTGAATTCAGTGCCCACAATCAACACATCAGGAAAAGGCACTCCATAGTTATTGATAAGAAAACAAACTTTCCCATTTTGATAGTAGGTGCCACTCCTTATTGACTTCCCCTGCAATGCAGAGGTTTTCTCTCTAAAAAGCATCTCATACAGCAAGAACTTTCCAGAGTTGCTGATTAAGCTTGACTGTCCCTCTGATTCATACCTGGATTCCTAGAAGACTAGTCAGAAGTCCCAAGGTCTTGTCCCTTAAAAAAAAAACTTCCTAAACTCTCTGCCTCATTTTCTCAAAGTATAAAATGGGACTAAGGAACCTGCCTCTTGCACTGAGGACCGCTGGGACCCTAAGTGTACAGAAAAGATTGTTAAATCTCTATGTAAACACTGCGTTCTTGAAAGATAGACACAAAAAGTACCCCTCAGAGATGTTATCCGATCACAGTCTCAGGTTGTGTTCAAGGAACTAGAACAGAAACATGTTCCAACGGTTGCCATGCCACACCCAGCATGTATCAGGTACATAGGAGAGGTTACACTGAGTGAGCTCATTGTCCAAAACAGCAGGCATCACAGTGGAGGGGGCAGGGCCAGCAGAGAAGGCGGGGAAGGGGGTGGAGGGTCCGGTGTAATCCTAGAGATAAAAGTGCCAAACTATATAGACCTAGCTGCTGTTTTTCTTCTTTCAGCATTATTCCCGGGTCACATACATGCCTGGTTTTGTAACCTTGCCACGTCGGGTGACCAGACACATTCCCAGCTGAAGAGCCAGCAAGTGTCACCGACTGGGAGGAGGGGTTGACAAGTAGCACACTAACTTAGAACCCATTTGAAAAGGAATGTATCTTCAGACTCAAGAGACTAGAAAAGGCGCATGTCCAAGCCGGGAGAGCCAACAGCAGGGTAGGTAGGAGCCTGGGACACACAGGACCTGCACTAAAGCGGCTGCCGCCCTCCTGGGAGTCAGACGCAGCCTTGGAGAGAAGCGGCAGAAATCAGTACTCACTCTGTGTCCAGCTTCCCGGCCCAGAGACTTCAGCGGGGTTGTCAGGATGTTTGCATTCCTGGTTGGGCTCAGCCCCCACGGTTTCAGTTTAAGGTCCAGCAGAGCCCGCAGAGAGCGACTGGGCGGTCCCGGGATGCGACGCAGGCAGCCCCCGCCCTCCTCCCGGGTGACTCATCACGAGGTGGCTTCCCAGAGGCTGGCTAACTGAGCAAGTGGGCCTGTTAGGCCGGCCACACTGCAGGCTGATGGCAGAGGTCTGCTGCTCCTAGGCTGTCACCCTTTGACTCTACCAAAATCAGGGAGCAAGGGTGGATGCTCTTTGGGAGTGCTCTCTGCAAATACACGCCCCCAAATATCTCTTTTCAAATTATAAAGCAAATTAATAAGGACCACCACCAAAGATTCAAGAAAACATTTCAAATTGGATAATGGATTTTTTTTAAAAGAGCCGTTTAACGAAGTCAGAATTTTACTGAAGTACTCATTATGACTAAAAATTTCACAATAAATAAAAATGGATTTTAATCCATTGCATAAAATAAGAATTCATGAGTTCATACTGCTATAAATGAATGAATGAAAAAATAAATAAATAAATAAATAAATAAATAAATGGCATTCTTTCTTAGAGAAGAATGCCAATGAGTAAACATAAAATGAATGATGGAGTTGAGAGGAAAGAGTAATGAAATTTTAAAAAAATACGGAAAGCCAATGCTTCCCAAGGCCATAAACCAATGACAATAAAGACTCTGGCTGCTGAGCATGGGGTGTGAATGCAGGAGGTGGTGGTGGTCAGTGATTGAGGAGCAGAGACCTCACACCCACCTAGTGACAGCTGAGCAGTGACTCGCTGCTGCTTCCAGCCAAGGCAGAAGTGACGGCCAGCTGGCATTGAAAAGATGGGGGGCTCATCTGCACAACTGTACCTGACATCCACCGAACAGTCAAAGCCGGTGGGGTCCCTCTGACTTCTGCAAGGTGTTCCTCACAGCCACCTTATTTATTTTCATTTTTCATTTACTTCTGTTAAATAACGCCAGGGAAGTAAGAGCCCTTTCAACTAATATTTTATAATTCCCTGAACAGACGAGCCTGTCCTTATAATTATTCTTGATCAAAACATAGCTTAAAAATTCCTTTTTTATTTATCATTAGTATTTTCTTTCTTTCTTTTTAACTAAACCTCAGCTCATCTAGATTTCACTGATGATGCATTTCTCCTGTGACAAAAACAGCACAGGGCGACTTATTTGGGTCACACCCCAGTAGGGATGAGCCCTGCATCTCACAGTCCCAATGTTAGGCAGCATAGCTCCCTCAATGAAGGTCAGTATTTCTGTGCTCCTGAAGAGTACAGATGAGTAATTATGTGTTACATAACAAGTCCTCCAAAGCCTCATATCCTGCAAGACAGAAAGTAGCTCCTTTCCTAAGAGACGAAGAAGGCATCAGTGCATCCTGATATTCTGTGGCTATCTAGTCTCTGAGGCTCATCCTTGCTCCCAGTGTGGTCCTCGTACCATCTGTGTCTGAAACACCTATTAAATATATACAATTCTGGACCTTACCCAACGCTGGTGAATCAGAATTTGCTGGCTCGGAACATGAGAATCTGCAGTTAACCAGCTTCTCCAATAGGGTTTAGGTACTCTAAGGTACAGGTAGTCTACACTACTCTCTTTCAGCACAATTCAGCATCCTTCTTCCTCAGATTGTGGTTGCCAGACCAACAGCATCAGCATCAACTTGGAGCTTATTGGAAAAGCAGATTCTCAGCCTCACCCTAGTCTACCTGAATCAGAATCTTCATTTTAATAAAAACCCCATGGATTCAATAAGCACATTAAAATACGAGAATTACTGCTCTGGAACTTGTTTCCCAAACTCTGGTTATTTGTATATTATCTATAATATATATTTTTAACCCGCAATTTGTATACTATATTTACTTAATATTTTTAAAAATAGTTTTACTTTTTAACCTTTACGTTAGCCTTGTCTTAAGCAAAACTATTCATGGGATCATGAGTTTGAAGTGCTACTTCACTTTTTTAAAGTACATTAAAATATATGCATAATTATTACAATAAAAATGCTTTCCTGTGTAACACTCAGAGTCATCTCACAAACCACAGGTGGTCCAAGGACACTGTTTGGTGAGGGTGACACTGAATGCAGGAATACTTTCCATAATACACAAAGACTACCTAGCCCCTCACTCATATGACAGATGAGAAAAGTAAGCAACTGAGACAAGAGCTATGTTGCCAAATTACCACAGCTATTTATGGCAGAACCAGGACGAAAATCACAAAGTATTTCTCTGACAGGTGCTTACTCCTTCACAGATCTCACCTCTAGCTGGGAAAAAAGCTGTCTGTACCTTCTGCTGTTTAAAAAGCCTATCATCAATGATGTCCCTTCAGTTCAATTATGTAATTCCTTTGTTTTCTTTTCTTCAGTGGTATTTTAACTCGGTATCACACATTTGCAAACCCTCACTACATATTGATAATTTTCCAGCCAATCAATATGTGCCTTTCCAAAGTAGAATACGGAACACAACCATAGGTTGCCTTGTAGAGAGGTTGAAGCATGCAGATATGCCAAAAAAGAATGAGATTGGAAGTGAGCAGTGTGACAAGACCACGACCCACTGGGAAATGTGTGTTATGATAAATCTTGTTAGTCTTCAACATGGGCAGTGGCAGAGATCCTGCCATCTGGTCCTAAATGTGATAGGTGCTGAGCTGTGGTGGCAGCAGGAAAAGCTCTCCCAGTGTGGCTAGGCATTGTTTATGGCTGTGAAACTAGATTCCTTCCGGAGGAGCCTTCTGGATTTCTCTAGGAGCTACCTGCTAGCCTTACAAAATTCTTTTTTGGCTTGACCTAGTCAGAGTGGATTCTAATCAAACTAATAACCTTAACCAATACATCTTCTTAATAGCTGTGGTCTTCTGCAGAGAGATTCCTAATGTAGGTTCAACCTTGCTTTCCTTACCTGAATAAGGAAGTGATTAAAACAGAAGTTGCCTGAGAATTCTTCCAGCAATAAAATTGCATGACTGATTATGGATCACAACTATTTTCACATTGGCTTTAATAAGAACCTATGTAATTTCTGCAACCTCACGAGTCCTCATTATTAATTTATCAAAAAACGAATTTTAAGCACTAGACATATTACAATAATTGTTTTAAGTTAGAAATATCTATGCCACTTAAAAACTTTCGATCTTCCAAGACCAGCACTTCATGGCAGAAGTGATATTATTTGCGTATATAATTACTCATTTTGCAAGAATTCTTATAAAACAGTTCTGCAACACAAGGTAACTCCTGTAATTATTCATAAACTTCAAATTTAATATTTAAGACAGACTTTCTTTTCTTAATATTGTAAAATTATCATTTTTTTTAACTCTCAAGTTGAATGTGTCCAGAATCAAGAAACCAGGACTAATTCTCACAGCCAATTTATATCTACTATTTTGTCATGTGTTTTCTGACTGTGTTGAGAGAATATTACTTTGCCTGTGTGTGTTATGATCATTACTTGTGTAATAAAAGGCTTCCAGTGATCATAAATGCTACTTACCCCAGCTTTTCTAAATAAGCATGGGAATGATGATACTGAGTTAAAGGCCTTTCAATCTGGCATTAAAAGAAAAAATAAATAAGTATACTATATATACATATAGTATACACACACACACATATATACACACATATATTCTTTCTTCCAATACTGCATTAAAGTTAAAGATATGAGAAAGAGTGAGGAATTAAACAGTGGGAAAACTAATATTCAGGAAACCGGTGAACGAAAGTGAGTCAGGAAACCAGAGTAAGAAAGAGCAACAGGAGAGAGAAGAATGGAGGTAGGATAGAACAATGTTTTAGAAGCCAAGTAAAGAATGGCAAGCTTGCCATCAAATACTAAAACAATAAACATGTGGCTAAAATGTCTCCATCTCCCAGCTTTCTGGGACAGAGCAGACTTTGGGGGAGACATCCAAATTCTTTATAACCATGTCAACTCAGAATGATTGGAAGATAACTTCCTGCATGAAAAAAGGATGGAAAAGGGACTATTCTTCTGACTAAGTTCAAGAAAAAAACTGAATGTGATTTTCCACAATGTATAGACGTTCCAAGAGTTTAGGTACTAACAATTCTGGAAATAATTTACAAACGATTCACTAAATCTCACTGGGTTGCGTTTTGCCAATGAGACTTCTCATTTTTTAGAGACATAATTTAAGGATAAGCTAACTAAAGGTCCTAAGACCATAAAAGACAGTATATGTATGGAAAAATATTTTTGTTTCGTTAGGATGATATTCAACTCTGTGCCCAGCCTCTTCTCATTTCTCAGCTGAGTTTTCACAACTTTTGGGGGTTTGGAAAGTGGCCAGGACTCCGGGAGGCAATAAAATATTAACTCTTTACCAAGCGAGTAACATACATGAGAAAGTACACAGATTTCCTTAGGAGAGCCACCAGTTTTAAAGAACGAAATGCTTATTTAAAATAGTTGTATAGACAGTCCGGAAACAGGTTAAGGTTTTTGATAATTTGAACATAATGGAAAAACACAAATTGAAATGCGCTGAACATAACTATTGTATACAGAGGGTGCCAAAACAAATGTATACACATTTTAAGAAAGGAAAAAACTGTATTAAAATTGTAATACTCAATATATACCGATAATAAAAGATGAATAAAAGTCACGTGTATATCTTTTTTTGGCACCCCTGGTATATTAAAAACTTGCAGTTGCTTCTCTTGAAAGGTGACATTTCAGTGATTTTTGTAAGTTGCAAAGATTTTGAAGTATTATATTACCAAAGAATACTCAATCAGAGCTTATGAGGTCCAGCATGTCGAGGACCTTGTGTAAACAGGAAACTGGGTTCAAACACCACCTGCATCTTACTGGCTTTGTGGTTTTGTCAAGGTTACTTAACCTCTCTGAGCCCTGGTTTCCTCAGGTACAAAGGAATAATAATTATAAGGTTGTAAGGTGATTACATAAGATAATTACATAGCATACGTAGCAGAGAGCCTGGTGTGGTTAATGCTCATTAAAGTATTTTGAATTTCTGAAGTTGGAGGACTATATTTCTACCCCCAGTGTGTACAAAAGTCCCATATTATTTATAGATATTTATGAAAATAATATTTATTGGACACATTATTACATGCCAGTAAAAATTATAACATAAATGGTTTTACTAGATTTTAAATCATTCAAATCATTATTAAGAAATTGCATCCCTCTATCCCCAGTGCAGAAATGATATTTTTTTGTTCAAAAACTTTCAGTGATATATGGACACTGTTTACCTTTCCTATAGGCCGCACCCACTAATGACACACCTTAGAACAGGGGTCTTTTCATGTTCAGGAAATGACTGACCTTGGTGGCCGGGGCTGTTCCGCCAGCATGGGTTCTGGAGGGTTGACTGCTCCCATGGCTTGTTGTATTTTTCTTGAAAATAGAAAATATTTGTTTCAGTGGGGGAAAACATCTTAACAATGTACTCAAATTTTCACCAATACCTTCTCAAGCAAAAATCAGACTAATAAACTAAGCACACACAAAAATGAGTATCTTTTAACTTTTTGTATCTTTGCCTGAGACTATATCCATATTGAAAAGGAACAGTAGGTTGAATAAATCCCAATAGGTCAATATTCAATGATTATGGAGAACTGCAAAAATCCTCACATGGACAGTTGCCATTTTCCACCACAATGCAGTCCCGGAAACACCACTCAGTGTGGAGTGGTTGCTTTCTCTCGCCCAGTGCTGTAGAGAATACATCAGTACCCCCTCTGTGGAGGGTGATGAGCAGTAAGCATCAAAGATGTAATTCTGCTTCTAAAATTTTATCTTTGGGAAATAATATGAGAAGAGCAAAAGCCTTTTCTCTTCAAAGATATTCACCATAGTATTATAACATCAAAAAGCTGAAAACAATACAGGTAATAAAAAATGTTCGTTGAGTGCTTACCATGTGCCAGGTAATTATTCTATTAGAATAATGGAATTATAGATAATGCTAGAATAATGCTCTAATAAAAGAACATATGAGAGCATTATTATAATTGCTCTAAGCATTTTAATTACCATGTATAATAACTTATTTCATCTTTGCATTACCGAATATGAAGCTGGTAATATTGCTATCCCCATATAGGTGAGGACACTGAGGAATGGAATGAGTACATAATGTGGTCATTTATAGCTAGTAAAAAGCAGGATGTCAGCTTCAGATCCTATTCTCTCACCTACCTATCTTGCTTCTGTAAGTAGGCGTTATGCAATGGACAGCTCCAGGGTGAAATATGCGATTATTAAAAATCATGTTGAGAAAAACCTTTCGTTAAATGAAAACATATTATTCCTATTTTATATAAAGAAAAGTAAGATTATAAAATAGCATGTAGAGTATAATCTTTGAGGTTCATATGGGTTATTTTCTGATCGCGGAGTTAAGAGTGATTTTTTAAAATATTCTTCACTGTGCTTTTTTGTATTTTCTTATATATCTATTGAACTTATAAAAGAACAATAAATGGGGGAAGGGAGGAAATGTAAAATACACAGTTGCTGTTTCAATAAGGCTTTGATACCTATATCTCCTATGAATATCTATAATTCAAAGAAACAAGCATATAAACTATGAAGTTTTATTGTACAAAATGGTGAGATTATGATCTACCTATAAAATGTGAATAACGTACTCTAAACACTAGCAGGAGGGATGGTGATGCACTAACCAGCTGACATATAACATGTTAAAGAGTTGGATGACTATGTAGCAAAATGTTGAAAAATAAATAATTGAGAGCGATTTGGTTTAATCCTTTAATATTTAGAAGAAATATTTAGCAACATTTATATTGCTTAATTTTTTTTTTTTAAATGCCTGCCATGAAAGCTTGAGCAGAAGCCTTTTCCTTCAGGGTAAATATTGCCTTAGCAAGAAGAAAAGACAAAACGTAGTTTTCTGTCCTCAAAGTATAATCTGTATGTGTCCACTGGCTGATCATTCCCAGAGCACTTGAGGAAGATCACCGGGGTGGTGAGCTAGAAGCAGCAAGGTGAACACATTTTATAAAATGGTATCTAAGCGTCCTCAGAGGCATTTGCAGGAGTCCCAGGTTCTTGGGCATCACCTGTAGACTAAATAAATAGTCCTTCCTAGGCATACACGTACTACCATCAACTACGGGAAATGAACTCCTAGATAAATGTGAAAGAAATAAAAGAGGATTCCAAAAAGCTACTAATGTGGGTATGATATGGGAGATGGTGAAAGAAGGGGATGGCCTATATTTTATCCGTATTACAAGTCTCTTTCCAAAACATAAAGCATATTAACAAATAGCTTCTGATACCCACAGTGTGTACATGGATTGGGGCTGGACATAAGTCCAGTGGGGGTTGTTCATTTTAACAATGAGGTTGTTCATTTTAAATGGGATTATTCATTTTAACCTCGTTCCCCTTGCAACCTCCTCATTTTCCAGGGACAAGATTAAAGCCCGGAAGGGTCACATCCTTGTCAAGTGTGCCCCAGCCACCCCGCACTGCAGCTCTTAGCCTTTGGTCTCAGCTCCTAACAAGGAAGGGCACAGTCCAATTGTGTGCTAACTATAGGTCCCATTCATTACCTCAAAGCCCACACACTGAACCCTGGCTCATCTGTCAATGAATACCAATATAACACGTCAGCTAGGACTTGCCCATGAGGATTGAAAAGCTTGCCTTCTGGCTGAGTTATGAAAATACTAAGTTAAAAATAATAACTATTTAAACACATGCTGATTTTCGTTTCACCTCTATATCAACTCGAGGTTTACTTTTAAAAAACGATTTAATAACAAATTCAATGTCTTTTAACTCAAAAGATGATTCGCAAGTTGAGGATCACTCAGCTTTCCTATGGGTATGAACTATCACCCCGCGAGACACCTGGATTACCTCGTCTACAAGGGACCAATTTCATTTATTGAAATAAGAGTAGGATTTGTAAAAATGATTTTTCTTTTCATTTTTATGCAACAAGTATTTATTAAGCCCTTAGTCAATGTCAGACACTTAAAACACAATGGAATACTTAGAAATACACGCGTATACCAAAACACAGACTCCTTATTCTCAGATTAGTAACCAGTGTTTAATTACAGATTGTGAGGCTGATACATGAGACTTGGTTCTCTTTCTCCAATTATGTCTGACTTCATGCATTCCTACACTCATTCACTCCCTCACTGGACAGACATTTATTAAACCTTGGTTACGAGCCTGGTGCTATTCTAGGCACTGTGGATGTGATGACCAATGAAACAGAAAAAGGTCCTAATCTTATAGTGCTTACATTCCAGTTAGAAGACTCAGACTCTAAATAAGTCAACAACAACAAAAAAGGTAATTTCAGCAAGTGAGGAGTGCAGTAAAGACACTAAAACAGGGTAATGTAACAGAATGACTGGCCTAGGGTTGCTTCAGACAGGATAGACAAAAGGGATATTTGACCGAGACCTGACTGCAAATAAACCAATCATGTAAATATGGGATGGGGGAGAGGAGGCATTCTAGGTAGCTAGAGTAGCATGTGCGAAGGCCCTGAGGTAGGAATGAGCTTGGCAAACTGGCAGAACAGAAAGAAGTCAGTGCAGGTGAAGCATGGTGAGCACAGGCATGTGAGATGAAACAGGACGCCGAATCAAGATATTTAGTCAGTAGTGACAGAGGTTTAGGATGGCCCTACAGGCAAGTGTGTTTAAGATCATCAGTTTCTTCCAGCTGTGGCCTGCTTCCTGATTTTCTCTGGGTGCTATCTAGCTCTCGTGAGTCCTCCCTTGACTCCAGGTGAAAAGTTCTCAGTCTTCTGGCTTCGTGTCACCCCCTGCTTACTTTTGCAAGTGCCGTTTTCACCTCACTCCCCCATTTCCTTACCATCATCATCGGTCCCACCCTGGCCTAGACATATCCCTCACCTGGCTAGGACTTCATTTCAGCAGCTAGTGACAGGGCTGGATCTACCCTCAGATGGAACAGAATTAATTCGTCTACTCACAGAAAGCAGAAACTCTCGAAACCAGCGCATTTGGCTATGACTCTGTATTTGTCCGAACATACAGAGGTACTCTAGTCTCTAAAAGATTAAGATGGTAAATGAGGATACCGATACTATGATAATTCAAATTCTAAGTTAAATTGTCTTTCCCATAAACCTGTAGACTTCTAGGCCATTGAGCAGATTTTTCCTTGCAAACAAATCACATTCGTTCTAATTTATGAGCACGTTTTAAACTCAAGTTTTATAGAAAGGAAATTGTCGGGAACAGCCTGCCCTTCATCCCAAATGTCAAGTCGCAGGGATGGAGCCATGTCCTCCCTGCACTTCAGCATGTCATAGGGTCTCCGCCCTAACAACTGACAGGGACAGAAGTGTAATCCCCACACCCTATTTGCCTCTGCTGGACTCAAACCCAGGACACCAAGTCCATGACATCACGCTGGTCCACATTGTAATCTCTGCTGCTCTGGCACAGGCTCCTGAGTGTACCCTGGGCCTGTTTCCATGGACTGTGAATCCACACTTTCTACTATAAGCAGCCTCTTTCACCTCCAAAGTAGTTCAGTGTCTGGCAGCCAAGAGCCCCACAAAAGAGACACCACATGCTTGCACAGAGAAGTTCAATAAAGAATGCCCAGATTAGATCAATTCTATCTGCAGTTGCAGAAAGGCATGGAAAGAACTAATTGCATACCTTTTTTTTTTTTGTCAGTCTGTGGTAGTTGATAATAAAAAATTTTATTGAATGAATCAGAACTGACTCTTAAAAACTATTTTCAAAGAAACAATGGAGTTCCAAGACCCAGGCAAAGAGTTGCCATGTCACCATTTCTAAAATCTCGGGAAAGGCCCCTGACAGAAGCCTCGTTTCATCCTGAGACTCAGTGACTCTGGAAACAAAGATACTACATTCTCTAGAATAATGGTTCTAACTTTTGATATATATGGTGGAATCCTGGCCCCACCAAATGTCAGCTATGAAACTTGGGCACATTGAGGAACATTTCCAAACACTAATTTTCTCGTCTGAAAAATGGAACGGCCCTGCCCGTATCTTGGAGGGAGACTGTGAGGATGAAATGAGATGAGGGATGACCTTTGGTTTCTGGCCCTCAGGTGGGAAATCCCTGCTCTAAAGAGAGAGGTCCAAAGTCCTTGGACAGGGCGACCCCAGTGGGCATAGTTTTAACTCATGAGGTGTCTTGGTGGCTTTTGAGAATTTCTTTTACCCTTTATTATTTCTATAATCAGAAAAAAGAATTGTTTTTTCATTGGACAGGGAAAAGTGATGTTTTTTTCTTTAGTACCAGCTATGAGTCTCATAGCAGACACATTAAGTTACTTGGAAACAGTTTGATCCTTTTGAGGTTTGCTTTTAAGTTTTGTTAGGTTAACAAGAGCAGCTTTCAGAGTGCGAGCAACCTTTTTTTCAATACAGAGATGCTACCCTTCTGCGTCGTATCTGAGTAGAACCCAATGATTCTGAAATGGGGGAACACATCCTGTTCCTGGCCTGTGTGAGCTCTGGGGAGCCCACAGACAGTACGATTCCTCAATACATGCTAGCTAAGGGAGGCCGGGACCACACGCAGGTTAATGCTGAAAGGCCGTCCCACTGAGTGTGGCCTGCCAGAGCCAGAGTGTAGATCCTTGTAGTCCTACATCAGATGTCAAAGATGAAGGCCCCTCTGGACCTTGCTATGAAGGATCCCACAGGTGCCGACATTGTCACACCGGTCTGTGGGGAGCAGGGTCATCACAGTCTGCAGGAATAGACACGACTTCAGTGTGTTTCCTGAGAATTGCAAGGACTCATCTGAAGTACTATAGGGTGTCAGGTCAGGATATTACAAAAGTGGTGATTTCAATAGTTTTTTGTTGCACATTTAAATATTAGCAGAATATTTGGAAAGCACTAGCAAAACACATTAGTATATGAACAAAGAAGTAAGTCAGTGATGAGGCTTATGACTGATAAAAATTTAACAACCCAACTCTAAAACTGTGCTCGAGTACTTTCAGAGTAAATGAAGTTAAGTTTATAAGCTGGGCCACATCCTTCTTTCAAGTTTGTTTCCCTTTTATATTAATGACGTTCTTATGTAAGGAAATTTAGATTCGAAAGAGAGGAGTACTTCTACCTGAAACAACTAAAAAAAAACAACCCAGACAATAACATGAAACAGTGGTTTTCAGACACTGGACACCAGGGAGGACAGGACAGAGTTCCCTGAGAGGGAAACAAAGGGGGGATGCCTATGATTGCACAGTTTACTGCCTGGACAGTTTCCAGGCTGCCAGAACATGGAACTGGAGGAAGAACCCAGTAAAAAGCTAGTGGCTTCTCTGGGTTGAAGAAATGGAGCTGGGAGTTCCGCAGGCCAGGGGGTCGCCAGCGAGAGCACCAGAGAGGAGAGCTTCAGAGAGAGCTCCAGAGATCTGCACATGCCTGCCCAGGAGGAAACCCGAGTCTGAGGAAAGGACACCCAGAAGGAGCACAGGCATAATCGCTGGGGGTCCCACCAGCTCTGAACAGGACATGTTCCCAGCAGTCAGAACCACTGGGGAGAGTACTCAGAAGGAAAAGTCAGCCCTCCTTGGAAGGCTGCTCTGGTCTAGCCAAACAAAGCTTAAAAAGTAACCCAAAAGATCAAACTGTTCCCAGGTAACTTAACTATGTCCCAGAAGAAAACTTAAGAAAATTGAAGGCAACAAGAACAATAAACAAGCACCCAACAAGATGAAATTCACATCCGTTTGGCATCTAATAAAAAATTACAAGGCATGCATAGAAGCAAAAAAATACAACTTTATTTTCCATATGCAGGAAAATATGATGTTCAAAAAGTATAGTATCTTGATTGCATGCAGTCCTGGCTATACATATCTAGATGTATAATAAAAGGGCATAGAATTTATATACACATGTGATACCCATGTCAACTTCCTAGTTTTGTATTGCACTGTAGTTACATGAGATGTAACCAATGGGGAAACTGAATGAAGGGTACATAGGACCCATCCATACTATCTCTGCAATGTCCTGGGAATCAATAGTTGTTTCAAATTAAAAAGCTTTTTAAAAGTACGCCAAGCAGACCCATAGGAGATACTTTAAAAATAAAAAAAAACAACACACCCAAATCAAACTTTTAAGGATAGGAAATACAATACCTGAGATGAAAAATACAATGGGATTAAGAACTGATGAGACACTGAAAAAGAAAAGATCAGCGAACTTAGAGACGTAGCAATAGAAACTACCCAAAATGAAACAGAGTAAAGGAAGAGATGATAGACAACTGAGAATCAGTGAGCGGAGGGACTTTGAACAGCTAATATGTGTAACTGCAGGCTCCAAAGAAGAGGAGAGAGTTGAGGAAATGAAACAAAATATTTTAAGAAATAATGGTCAAAACATTTACAACTCTGATGAAAACTATAAACCCACCAATCCAAGAAGATCAACAAATCTCACATAAGAGTGAGGGGTTGGGTAAGAAGAAAGGCACAAGTTGGTTTTTAGATTTCCATTCCACAAAGACTTCTGGAGACAATGAAATATCATTGTGTGGGGTGAGAGCATTTCCTGGCCATGAACTTGGTCAGAGTTCCTGCAGCCTCTAATCCAGTGACTGTCTTCTCCCTTCCAAAGTGCAGGGGAAAGGAGCTAAACCATTTTTCCACCAAAGTAATCACAGGTATTCCCTTGGGGAGCCCTCAGGAGAGAGCAGGCCAGGGGATTCTCCAGACAACAATGATCAAATATTAGTAACAGACTGGATGTATGTTGTAAGTGATGAGATTTCTGAGCATACAAATACACAAGAACTTTCACCTTAAATGAATACTGAAACCTTCAGAGGTTCAACTTGGCAGCCAGCATGCTCAAATAATTGCTCAAGATATTTCTGCAACCCTGTTTCTTGAACTGACTTCAGAAACTACAATACATCATTATTATTCGGTTATCCTTAGAGGCACAACAAATATTTAGCTTCTGAACAGAGATTAAAGTTTCTGAAACTATCAAAAGATAATCAGATTCATGTCTGGTAAATATGGGAAGGCTATCAAACTGTGTAATATTTATTTTAGTGAAAAAACTATTGATGGGAAGATGAAACTCTTTTGTGCTTTGAATGTAAAAGTAGAATTAGTTTTAAAATTATTTGAACAATGGAGAGCACCTTAACTATATAAATTTTCCGATTACTACTGAATTTTGTATTTTTGATTTGAGGTCAGTTTTCCTTCCTCTTTCATACCTCTTGCATCCAGATGTCTCTTAAAATTAGTATAAGAAAGCTTTGGTCAGAGTTTGACAGTTTTTTGTTTGTTTTTTCTTTCTTAGCATTTTCCAATCAGTGCATTTTTAGATCCGTGATGTCTTAGGTTTGATGAAATCTAGTAGTTTTCAGGATAAAAACTCTCATTAAAATATATGTTTTGACATATTTGTTAACAAATCAGTTCCATTATTTGTCACCCTATAAAATGACAAGAAGCATTGTTTCCACATGAAAACACATGCTTTATTGGAAAACAGTATCTAAAAAAAAATTGTCTTTCAAAGGGGTATGCAGATTCCCCAACACTAGCCATTATAAAGCTGTGACTCTTATTTACAAATGTTCTTTTATACTGTGCTTATAAATAATCTATAAATAAGAACAAGTTGCTTTTATTACCAAAAGAAGTATAAATGTATGTATGCTACCACAAATGCAATGCAATACACAGGATATGTTGGCCCCCAGGCAACACTGATAAGTAAGTCCTAATAAGTAAGTCTTATCATTAAGTCATAAGATCACATAGATATGCACTTATTGAATGAAATGTCCCATACATAATGGCCTTAATAGCACACACTATATAGCCACACTTCAATGACTTGTTTTTGTTTTTATTCTGATTACTCAGTGCCCATTCATCATATCCAAGCTAGCTCACTAGTTCTGAGGTGGCTGCATTGACGAGGAGTTAGGAGAGCGCCATCTTCTCCCGCCTCTGCCTCTGCTGTGACTTAAGTTCCCTTCATGCTGCATTTCCTAGCTACAAAGAGGGAATACCTGTCCCTATACTTTGTTACATTTTAGATTCCTGGGAATTGGAATGATTTAATCTTGCTTTATGGTCTTCTTGAATGAAAACAGGGTACAACACAAGGAAGAAAAAAGGAAAGAGTTAGAGAAGTGAGTTACAAAAATTGACAAGAGTAGTAACAAAATCTATGGAGTTGGCCTTAGATAGAATCCTTAAAATTGGTGATTTTATGAATAGTATCAGATACTAGTTAAAAGCACAGACTCTGTAAAGTGAGTCCATTCTGGGCTCCACTACTAAATAACTGGGTGACCTTGGACGGGTACTTAACCAAGCTGCTCCTTAAGTCCCTCCTCAGAAGTAGGCAGTTGTTGTAAGAGGAGTATGTGGGGGTATGTTGACCTCTAGTTCTTAACAACAGTATTTACATAATTCTCTTCTCCTCCTGTCAATCTACTTCTCACTAAGGTGTTAATAATTAATATAGCATTATCCCTCCTAGGAATAAAGACAAGTGAAAATAAGGACCCAAGGGAAAGCAATGTTCAACTCAAAGGTTAAGGAAGTTGCTAATGGTGGAATTTCAGACATGAACAAGCCAGCTGGGAAAATATTATTACATGATGCCTCCTAAATATATCAACTTGATAAGACTGCCCCTTCAGGGGTGGGAATGTACCTCTAAGCCTCTTTAAATTGCATGCCACATTTTTGGGGTGTTTTTTGTATTAACATATGTGTGTACTTTTCAGAGGGAAAGATCATAGTTTTCATTACATGCCAAAGAGATCATGAACTAAAAATATTTAACAATCCTTACCCTCTCAGCTGCCTTACTGCTTAAATACTCATTCTCTATCTGTATCTAAGAGACACACTTCTGTTCAAACATGCACACACACACACACACACACACACACACACCAGCAGCAGCAGCAGCAGCAGCAGCCTTCCTCTCAAAGCATCTCTTAGGGGCTCCCAGGGGGAGAAGTTCACATGTAAAACACGTCTCTCTTCAAGGTCCTAGCAGACAAGTGCATAGATTTAGTTCTGATCATTGTTAAAACACCCTCTTCCATTTATTCTTTTATTATCTATGCTGTTTACTATTCTTTTCCCTCTGATTAAAAAAAATACATTTAGAGTAAAGAGAAAAATAGACAGAAGAAAATGTAAGTAACTCAAAATCTTGCCATTTGAGAAAAGTTCTCAGTTATTTTTCTATTTTTATGCAAATACAAAAATATACATAATCTGTTATAAATGTCAGATAAATGGAATTGTAAGTCCTCCTTTCTTTTAACCTAACATAAACATTTTCCTCTAGCATTAAGTGTGTTCCAAGCATGGTGTTAAAGATGCCTCACTCACTGCGTCTGTACCATGAATTCACCAACTTACAAGTATTACTGCTGTACATTTGTTTCTCCCCTAGTTTGTGATGAATATACTTGTACAGAGCCATTAAGCACACCTTTGCGTACTTCTGGAACAAATTCCTAAAATTGAAATTTCTGGGTCAAATGGTTTAATTGTTTTTCTTATTCATGACTTTCAGTCACTTATCTCTCATTTCTAAATATCATTTGTGTTTTTATTAAAGGAAAAACCTAATCATATTTCTAACATTTCCAATCTTATAATTTGTAAGCTTTAAAATATTTGAAGAAAATGTATATAAGAAGTCAAAATCAAGGCTCTTTCTTAAAATGCACACACACCTAACATATGCTCATTCACAAAGTCAACAGTGTATTATCACTGCTGAGGCGAGAAATACTTGATCACTTTTAAACTGTACCACAGCAAAGAATTTCCTCCTTTGAACCACTAGGGGTCCCCTGAGCTATATGGTTAGCACTAGGCTAGATACATAGCACCGTATCATATCCAAGAAGGATTTCGGCAACCTGTCCTATGTCTGTATAGCTGGTGGTAAGAGCCTTCATTATCTTTTAAATGTGTTACTTAAAAAATTCATTAGGCATTCAGCTTTCTATCCAGCCAAACGGATCTTAGTGAGTCTAACTCAGTGCTGTAGGAAAGGAAGCAGAAAAAAATGAACAACAAAGTTACATTCAGAGAAGCAATTTTTAATCCCAAGTACTAAGTGAAACCAAAATTGGAATGTGAATATTTGATCATTTTAGCTTTCAGTTTCCCATAAGAGAAATGTTATTCTTCAAAACTGAATTTGCAATTTTCCGATTTCAAAGTGATACATTTTGGAATGTAGTCAAGTTCAAAAAATTCTGCTCCTTGAGCTCTAACTAGGCAACTTAGGAATCAGAAGCATGATTGCAAAGGAAAACATCCAAGGATGCCATCTATAATGTGAATAACCAACCAGGAAATCTAGAGTCCTAATTGAGATCAACATAAGTTTAGAGTTCACTCGTGAGTTCTTTCCAAATAATGTCTTTCTTATTTGCTACTGTTCAATTAATAAATGAACCCCTTTAGCTATAAAAAACCGGCAAACAATTCCAGAAATCTGTACCACGTAATACATCTTGGTCACACCTCATTTTGTATAAATAAACACTGATATCACCTTATTTATTTATTTTTTTTTGGTTTACCTGATATCCATTAAATAAATCCATGGATTACACTGAAAGAGAAGAGTTATCTAGGCAGAATCTCCACTTACTCAACACCCTCATAATTGTAGCAGAAACAGCTCCGATAAGATCCCAATCTCCAATCAAGGGTCCCCAGTCAATCTGGAAATATCAGCCTAGACCCTTCGTCCAGCCTTCCCAGTGATGACGCTGCAACATCCAAGCTCCCCTTACCTTGTAATTGCTTCTTCTTTGAGTTGTTCATTGATTTCTCCTTCCTACCCCCTACAACTCCTTGGCATTTATCAACCTTTGCTTTTGGTTTCTCTCTTATCTCTCTCTACACTCTTTTTTTCAACACTTTGAACCAAGAATTTTGACATTGACGGTTAGAAAGGAAGATGGAATGAGAGCTTGAGCAGTTTCAAAGGAAATATTTTAAAACCCTTTATGATGAGGAAGACTGAACAAATATGTACTTGAAAGAGGAGTCATTAAATAAAGAGTAAAAGGAAAGAGGGAACAGCTTGAATGAGTAAGGTCCTAGGAGAAGTGGGAAGAAATGGAGTTAGGACCTGCTTCGTCCAGTTACCCTGTACCTACAGCACTCTTAATGTGCTTCAGAGCTATGCTGTCCCCAGAACATGGCAGGGCAGAGGGGCTGGGATGGGGAGGTCATCTAAAAAAGAAAAAATCAAAAAAAGAAACACTTGTCTGTGCCATGCCCTGCTATGCACTCTATAAGAATTATCTCAGCGTTACTCAAAATGTGCTCAGAAGACTGACATAAGAATCATCTGCGGTAAATGATAAAAACACCGATAGATCCCACCTTAATCTGCTAAATGAGAATCTCTAAGGACGGGGCCCAGGACTCTGAATTTTTCATACTCTCTCTAGGTGATTCTTCGGCATATTAAAATTTGAGCTAACTGCATTATCTGACGTAACGTCCTGGAAAATGAAGAACAGAGAGTTTTAAATAATTTTTTTATGATGCTAGCACACTGCTCTACACATTTACTAAGCATTGTGTACTAATGCTGATTAAAACATAAAAAAACTTTGTGATGTCAACTTCTCATGAGGTTTTGCTTTCACAAATGAACGGTTTTTATAAGGTTATAACAAGTTATTATGCACAGTGTTATATGATAAAACACTGTTGACTTTATGACAAGAATCACATGCATTCAGTCCTTAAATGATAAATGTGTCTTGCTATGGGCATGATTACAGGGTATTGTCCCTATAGAATCAGTCATTCCCTTATCTTTGAGGAGCTGATAAAGTCCAAAGAGAAAAATAAAACAAACTTTAAAACGGGATATTTCAGAAATAAGATTTAATCAATCTGTCCATCGGGTTCTAGGACTTATGACCTACTCTGAAGTCAGAAAATTTCATTTCCATTCAATTTCTTTGACATTTTGTAAACATTTGATTCCACCATATAACACAATTTTTGTGGGACCTAAGGTGTTAGGTAATTAGGCTCAGAAATTCAAAGTACTATAAAAAAGGATATATTATTGTATGATGTAATGTTCATATATTTATATGTCATTTTATAGAAGCAAAACACTTATTGTTTTTATTAGCCATTCCATATTCAATGATATAACATTCTGTATATCACAGTTCTTAATTTAAAAGCATATTGTTTTCATATTCATGTTAAAGGTGTATCCTTAGCTTCTGATAAAACAATTAATTGAATGATGACACAGAAGTTCTTTACACTAAACACAGCTATTGACATATGTTTCTAGGTGTGACACATAGTTTGTTTTAAATCCAAAGGACTGCTAAGCTTAATGAACTACCAAACTTTCATTCTTAATGGGAAAGGCTCTGCAATATATAATCAACAAAGGAATTTTAGTCCTGTCTCATCCCGTGGTTAGAAATCAGTAAGGGGATCACTTTACTTGCCATGCAAGCTCTCTCTGTTGCCCTGATAATTAGTAATAACAATAATAATAATAATAATAATAATACAGTAGTAATAATAATAACAATAATATCAGCTAACATTTATAGAGCATTCTATATGTCCCAGGCACTGTTCTAGACACTTCATATAAATGGTCTGATTGATTTTCACATTAACTCATGTAGAAGCTATTACCTCCGTTTTACAGATGAGGAAAGTGCCCTGAGTAAGGCAAAGTAATTTGCCTAGGAACACAAACCTAGGAAGTGGCAGAGCTGTGATTCAAATCCAGGCAGTCGGACTCCAGAGGCTGCCCTCAGCAGCTGTCTCCATGGACATCATGGATTGGTGGCAGACTAACTGGGCTATGGGTGTGGCTCTTCACAACTTCCATGGCAGATGAGAAAGAAGATGGTCTCACTACGATCTCAGAATGGCACAGAGTTTTTATCCTGAATTTTGTAAATTTCCTGAGTTTTTCTCAGAATTCAACCTGAGTATGTATCTTAGGATAAACAGGCTGTTTGAATATCTACAGAGGGCGCCAAAAAAATGTATACACATTTAAGAAAGGAAAAAACTGTTAAAGTTATAATACTCAATATATATCGATAACAAAAGATGAATACAAGTCCCGTTTGACTTCTGCAATGACAAGAGGTATTCAAAGTGGTTACTATCAGCGTCCAGACACTGATTACAGCGAACTACTGCTTGGGCAACGTTGACCAAAGTGTCCACTTGTATACATCTTTTTTGGCACCCCTGGTATATGATGCCTTGTGCTTTAATCAAAGGTTTTAAACTTAAATTCACGGCCCTTCATGAAGACCTATCTGACAGGCTCCACACAAAAAAATAATTCTAATACCTGTGTAAACAAGTTTCACTCATAGGAAGTCATGCAGTAACCTAACTTATTTCATGACGTACATATGGGAGAAGGCAAAAGTACCAGAAACCAAACCGAAATCCCAGAGAAGAGTAGACATGGAATGCTTGTGATGATTAATTAACTGCAATCTCAGAAAACTCAATCCTCTCTGTTGAAGCTAATAAACAGAATAGAATCTAAAATGAAAACCCATTTCACAGGACACACCCAAAGAAAACGAAAAAAGAGGAGACTTGATTCAAGAAGCTAAATAGTATCGTTATGAGACAATTCTAAGAATTCCTAGTATAAAATGCTTTCACTGGCAGTTTCTATTCTTCTTACAGAAGAGAACTTTACCTAAACACCAGGACAATCAGTTGCCAAAACTAGACAAAATTTTCATTCTATACAAAGCCAATGGAACTCTATTGAAAAGCACAATTGGTGAACCGTTATGAGCTCTGAAACAAAGCACGCCTACACCCCTGAAAAACCTTTCCTCTCCCCTGAATGCTCAGGCTCCTCATTCAGAAATGCAAGTATCTAGAAAATCTAGTGGTCATACCTCTTGGGTAAGAGCCCACTTCATGAGGCAACCTACCTTTATTCCCCATCAGCGCCTCTCTTTCTAAGCCTGAGTCTCTTCTTTCTTAACTAAGTCAAAATTGTAAAACCTGAAAACCAACGAAGCAAAAACTGGAGTGGGTTCAGTGGAGTGGGGCAGGATGTGGGAGGACGGGGTTGTGGGCAGGGTGTGGCAGTGGTACGTTGCAACCTGGGAGAGTAGTTGTCCTAGGTAAAGTGGTTTTCTTGCGGGCAGAGGTAAGAAGAGCCTCATTAGCAGTACATGCTAAGGAATGAAGGTTTTCCACGTAGTATTTCATTTCATACAGATGATGTTCTATACTGAAGGAAAACACATTAGATAGTGGGGATTTTACCAGGAGTGTGCACATCCATCTGCCAAACAGCTGTAGATCAAAGGAGATTCAGGTAGACTAAACATGGGTAGAGTAGGGTTAAGAATGGCAGACTCACGACTGTTGACAAGCTCTAGAGGTAGACAGAGCTCTACTTTAAAATTGAGCAAACAGAATAAAGAAACCTGGTCACTAAAAAACACTTCAGAAGAAGGAAGAGAGCATCATTTTCATGAAGAATAAAAGAGATAGTAGATCTCACAAAATGATACACTACAAAAAGAAAATTTTAGAAAAAAAATTGCATCCTTAATAGGAAACAAGATGGCATTACCTCCGTGAAACTTGAATAGAGGGTTATAGATCCAAAGCAGATTGAGATGGAAAGAAAACAGAGTGAGACAAAAAAAGAGAGACAAAAGGGAGATTAGAGAAGGGTACAAATAAACTCAAAAAATAAAAAAGGTAAAATTTAAACCTGTACTCAATTTTCAAAGAGCAGAAGAATTTAAATGATAGAAATAAAAATGTGTGGAGTAAACTTCAGAAACTCCCAGAATGTAAGGATTAAAGGTCAAAGAGAGAAAACTGTGAGGCAGACAATCAATGAATATCTAATCTCATAATATATGTCTGTTTAAAAAGAAACAAGAAAAATGAAAATATGAGCAATAATTAAATAAGACATCCCAGGAAAAAAATTAATAAAGATAAACACATATATAGGTACACCCTGATAATTTTTTTTAAATTGTAACAACAAAAGAAAAAATATGTACCAAGAGAGGAAAAACAAGCTTTCTAAAAATACATTAAAATTAAGCTTTCCCAGACATCTTTGCTATAGCACAAAAAGCCAGAAAATCATGAAGCAACAGGTACAGAATAGAGGGAATAGAACTGTTATCCAATAACATGGTACAATTTTTTTGTGTGTGAAGCAAGCAGAAAAACATGCTTAGCTCCACACAGACTCAGAAAATCACCATCTGTACACCCTTTCTGAGAAAGTTCTTTAAAAATGTTCTATTCAGTGAAGCATTAAATCAAAATTTACAAGTAGTACTAAAAGAAATGGGGAGACTGCAGTCCAAAAGAATTTCGGTACTTCCCTTAGTCAGTTTAACCTCCCAAATCAGACACCCCGTTGAATTCTGGGTTGGCTGCTAGAGTCTGAATCTCTAAGTAAGCTTGGTGGAACTGCCTTTGGTATACCTCTTCAGCTTTGCCTCTTTCTTGGCACTGGACATAAGCCTGTGCCGCCACCATCACCTCCCACAATTAATATGGACTCTTGTCATGACCCATCATCCCTTAAAATGATGTGTAGTCGTTCAGTTTGCTCATAACATCCAAAATTTGCTAACAACTGCTAAGTAACTTGCTTGTCCCAGAAGACTTATGGTTTTCTCCTTCAGAAACACAGCACAAAATAATGGCCAGATTAAATGCCATTTTAAATGACAAGATTACTAGAATAATGATTTTCTACATATTTAAAAGTCACATACCATCACTCTTCTATTAAATGGCAAAGATTGATCTTTCCTGAAGCACATTATTTATGATTTTCATTCTAGGCCTTGTTAGTGATGTTCCTTTGTTATCTCAGCTTAAACATAAGATACATGCAGAAAAAAAGGTGTAAAGAAATATACCAACATGTAAGTAGTGGCCCTCTCTCTAGGAGCTAGAATTCCAGATGATGATATTTTTTCTTTAAAGTCTTCAATGCTTATTAAATTTTCTTCAATGACTATACTTTAGCTGTACGATCATTCAAAAGTTATTAAAATCAGTATATATAATAAGTACGAACACAATATTATCATATTTGAGAATACACACAAGATTTTATAGTAGTAGTTATAACTAAGTGGTAAGACTCTGGGTAATAGTTTTTGTTGTTGTTGTTGTTGTTGTTGTTGTTTGGGTTTTTTTCCATAAGTACCCATTGGTGTTTTGATCAAAAAGGACTAATTTAATTAAGAGGGAAAAATGTAAATAAAAGACTTGGCGTCATTCAATACTTAATTTATGCATTTTAGAAGAAGGTAAGATAAATACTGTGGAAAAGAATGCCAACAATGCTATCATGCTGAAAAAAAAATAGATCAAATACCTTTTCCTTTAAGGCAGAATTTCTATTCTATTTATATCTCCCATTCTTCATCCATAAAAATATATCTATTATTAAATTTGAGTTCTTAAAATAGACTCTGTGAGATGAGGCCTGTCTTATGCTTTAAATTCCATTCCTCAGGACTTCCCTGAAATATGTTGCGAAAATGCTCACACTCCCCCAGGGTGGCCAGATGTGTCAGTTAAATACTTTAAATAGATTTGATGGCAGGTTTGGAAAGACTTCCTTGTTCCACTGTATTTAAAGAAACAGATGTTAAATGTTTTCATTTTTCTGCTCTCTAGTCATTTTATCATTGGCTTGTTAGTCCTTACAACGTTGGGTCTTATAATTCCTCTACACCTGAGAAAAACTTAAAGTCATAATGGTTGGTATAAACAGACAAATACTCAGAGACACTTACTCAACTCCACCAAGCATTTGCATTGCAAAAGCAACATGAAAAATGGTATTTTAAAATTGCCTCAGACATGTTAGTATCACTTAATGGCTACCTAAGGGTCATATTCCAAACAAGTGATCTAGCAGGAGAGAAATCGCTCTGAAATTCACATAGCTGCATTCACCCCCAGATACCTGTACATACGCTCATGACAATATAATAGTGCTTCTTACCTAACCCGAATTGTTTCTCTCCTGGTTATGACTTCCCAAAGTCCTCCTCGGACCGCTTTTTCTTGCACCTCCAAATGAAATGCAGCTCAGTAATAAAAGGCAAAGAAAAAAATGCCAAGGAGTATCTCTGAGCATAGAAAGCAAATTTTCAAACTGACTTTGTTTCAAAGGCCTGGGACTGTCCTGGGAAGCCTAACAAGTATGTTTGCGTATGCTTGGGGACAACGCATTATTTAACCTTTGGAGGTACATGCTAGTTTAGAAATGGAGCACCAAAACCCAAACTAAGCTTTCTAACCTCACTTCTTGTTCAACAAAGCAGTAGGTAAGAAAATACCTGGGAGAAACAATCAGTTTCGGGCAATCTTTTTCTGGTAATCTTGAGAAGAAAAGAGAAGCCATGGATGGGAGGCAGAGCAGGTAACAAATCCAGATTGTACATGGTTTTATAATTGCGAACACAAAGGCTAAAAGAATGCCTAGTGCAGGATGATTTCCTCGAATTGTCTCCAGGGCCATAATATCTCATCAGTGACTTATTTGCACATTATATAATGGATCAGAGATATGACATAAAGACTTAGAGACTCCTTCGAAACAGACCAGATTGGAAATATACCTTGACTACCAAATCATCCCACCCCCAGACTTGTCCACCCTATCAGATATATATGGGCAGAATGTGGTGAGAGAATAAACAATCTTCAGTCTCAGACTATATGAATCTCTACAGTGATTTACACCATGGGAGCAAGGGAAAGCTTCTGTCCCCTCTGCTTCTGTTGGCTGGGACAGAGCAGAACAAGCCACGATGTCCAGACTCTGGCACAAGCACAGGGGCTGAAAATCTGAATTTCTCAAAAATAGTATGAAACAATGTTGGAATTGCTTGAACTGCTGATAAAGATATGAAAAGTTCCTTCTTCCTCTTCTTGAGGTAGAAGTTCAGCCTTTCAGTTTCAAACTGAAAGTACAATCTATCTCCACTGACACAGAAACCTCAAATTTTTCCCTGGCTGCATTTGTAACAGGGCTCCTTATCAGATTTCCCAAGCCCTTTATAAATATGGAAATAGTCAGGTACTTTATAGTCTCGATATTATAAAAAGTCCTAACATTGTGCTAGCAGTGGCGGTCGAAACCCACAATGCCTATACACTCAAGATGTAATATCTAGGCTTCCACATAATAACATAATTAGTGAGAATGAGCCTATAAGAACTAGCCTACTATCCACCTGATGTATTTGAAAAGATTTCCTTTCATGTGCAAATAGTTTAATCTTGGTTAATATTAACAGAGAAGAACATCTATAAACATTCTTCCCTGATCTGGAGAATAAAGAAATATTATAGTTTTCAAACAGGAAATTATTTGATAGATAACTTATCTGGGAATACATTTAAAGGGTAGGGTTGAATGATATGTAGATTTTCATGCTTGTAGAAAAGAAAAATGTGGTTTCTCATATGGAAATTTAGTTTTTAATAATTCAACCAAGAAACAGGATACAATCTTAATAAAAGTTAACTTTTGCTTTCGAAAGAAACATTTGCCTTCCATAGGTAAAACAATTCACTACATATTTCTTCATGAGAAATAATCTAAATTATATTTTCATGGGTATTGGTAATGGAAACGGTAGTAGAAAGCAGAAAAGCAAATGTTATTGCAGAATCCCTGGCAGCTATTAGCCATGATAGACTCCTTACAATATGGAATATATTGAAATATAGTTCAGAAGTGAAGAAAATAAGGCGGAAGAGGAGCTAAATTTCTGAAAACATGTTGATAATACAGAGAAAAATAAAAGCATCACTTTATGCTTTGTTTCTAAATTTCCTCATCCCTTTCAGGACCTGGCTATTTTACAAGTTGGAAATGACACAATTTCTATTGAATGAAAATGAACATACATACTGAAATTTTAGAAGGTAAAAAGCAGCCAAAGGGAGGCAAGTCCAGTACCCTTTTGGGACAGCACTTTCACATGACCCTTCCACGGAGAGGAAGGCCAGTGTTGACAGTGCACATAATGGCACATCATTCGGTGAAAGGAGAAATTCACAGGCTCTCAGAAAACCCATCTCAAAGTCGGGAGATTTGGTTTTACTACTATTTGCACAGAATCAATCCAAATAAAAATAGTTCTTTCTCTCTTCCTTTTGTTTATGAACCTGAATGACGGGTTAATCTAGGCCATCGCTGCCCTCCTTTCACAGGGCACTCTCATGAAAAAAGATTTCCTTTTCCCTGCAGTGTTTGGTTTCTCCTTATCAACCTGCCATGTTCAACAACAAAACATTTAAGATTCACCCATCCCTATAGGGAAAACATTCTAAATAACTGAGTTCTATTTCTGAAGGTTCCTTTTTCAGGTGCGTTTTATTTTTTATTTATTTATTCTTAATGATTTCCACTTGTATTCTTGAATCAAATCAGTTAAAACTAAATTTGTCAATATTCCAGTAGGAGCTGTTTGCTACCTCATTATTTGTTTGAAGACAGAATTCACAATTGAAAAGCAACAGAAAATGAAAACCCAGTATTGTAGAAATTACCTCATCTGATCCTTTCTTGTCTCCTGACCTGGATGGCGATCCACTGTTTTTATCATTGGCGTGCTATTAAAAAAAAAAAAAGATAATATTTAATAGAGGGAGGTGATACAAAATGATATCATAGTGACTTTAATCCCAAAGGGCTAAATATATAGAGTGTCAAAAACAAGGACCCCTTTAATCTTCCTCCTGAGAATGTTGATAAGTCTCCACCAATGTGGGTGGCTTTCAAAACTCAAGGGAAACTATAGACATTCATTTGGGACATAGAAAGTCAGTCTGTAATTAACCAGACACAGATCTGATAGTGCTACCACAGGCGGCATCTCATCTCCTATGAAATGTCTTGTGGAATTTTAAAGCCCAAATTGCCCGTGTGGGAGACGTCTGGTCCCTCATGGAGATGAGATGTCTGAGGACCATGTCGAGCCTAAAGCCATACGTAAGCCTCAGTTCAGCATGGGCAAGAGGGAGGACCACGGCGTACAAGTCAACCATCACTTCCCATGGCTCTTGAGACTTCCCGACAGCACTGAGTACTCACCAAGGCAGAAAGATAAACCCTGAGGTGGAACAACCATACCTACAACTTCTATTTACTATGACTTGAGAATTTCATTATGTCCACAAACAGAATTATCTTTCCCACTAGGACGCTGGGGATGAATGCTAGTATTTTTATATGCTACATAAAAGTTTCAAGTAACTTACATGCTCATTTGTTTTGATGATAAGACAAAATAAATCATAAAGTTTATTATTTTGCTTATAAAATAAAAAAAGAAAATTGCATGCTCCTGAAAAGAGGATACAACAATTATTGTTATTATTATTTTATTTTTTTGTAGGATATGCAGGAAAGTAGGAAAAGGGACCCCAAATATAAGAAAATAAAAGCTCATCATTGGGTTCAATCCCAATCACCTTCAGTTAAACTGTAATATGAAATCCCATTACGTTCCCTAGAGCAGAATCATAACCTGGATTTGTAGATCAATGAAAGTATTCGAATTAAGAAGAATGGCAATAATAGTAATAGTAGTAATAGTAGTAATAATAATTTATATCATTCTTTATTACTCATAAGGCACTTCCATGTACATTCTTATTTGACAATAAAAGAGGTTCATGTGATTTTGCAGATGAAAAAAACTAAGAATAAGAGTCATCTGGTATGATTTTCACAAGTCCATACACCTAGTAAATGGGAAAAGTTTACTAAACAGATTTTCTGCCTTAAAATCTGTTGTTTGTCACTAGAACATGCTAAATGAAAAAGATAATATTCCCCTTTAATCCTATCAACAGATGTTTCAGTTAAAAAAAAAAAAGGCCAAGGAATAGCAGACACATGCCTGAAATTTTTCAATAATTCTTTGTATAAAAATTTAGTAAGAAATCACTGTCACAAATGGAAAATTCTTCCCCAAATGAAAGATTCTCATGAATTAGTGGACGCAATCCACAGCAGAGCAGGGAGGCTGCACCACGGTGCTGAATGAAGCCCTCTACAGGGCACGTTTTACCTCATGTCCCAGGCAAGGGTTTGTTTGTCCACAGTTGAGAATAGTTAACGAATCTTTAAAAAAACAAACCAAAGGAGCCATTGAAAAACCCACATATGTATCAGAGCAAGATGGGAATTATAAGTTTTAGAATAATTGGTGAGCAAAGGATTCCTAAAGGTCAGACATGCGGGAAGAACTACACAACGTTTGGTGATAAAATTTTAGAGGGACATATCTACAATGACAGAGATTTAGCTAACCTGTCTCCTTCCAGAACTTGTATATTTTGAACCATGATATCACATTCATTTATTATCTCCAATTCCGTATTTTTGTGAGGTTAGCTATGGGTAACAACACAACAATCAATATTCACTGTTTAAGCATACCATTTGCAGTGCCTCATTGACTTGTCAGGAGGTGTTATTATTCCACTTTACAAACGAGAAACTGAAAAAGGCAATTTGCTCTTGTCTGGTATAAGGTTCCATGTTCTCTACAGGGTCTCACTCTGCTTCCTGCTCATGGGGCAAATATATATTATGATTTATTACCCTACAGTAAATGTATAGCCTTTGCTCTAAAAAATATTGGTATACAGATATTTTTCTTTAAAAATTTTTAAAAGTTGTTTCCTGGTGGTGTTCCAAAATTGCAGTCCTTCAGATTAACCAACATCAGCAGTCACTTGCTTCCACTGAATTATTCAAAATACCTCAAAATTATGTAGGTTCCATACAGTTATACAATGGAATGTTATGCAGCCATAAAAAGAAAGAAATCTTACCATTTGCAACAATATGGATGGACTTAGAGAACATTATGTTACGTGAAATAAATCAGACAGAGAAAGACAAATACCATATAATCTCACTTATATGTGTAATCTAAAGAAAAGAATAAATGAATGAACTAATCAGAAACAGTCTCAGAGACAGAGGAAAAACTGAGGGTTGCTAGATGGGGGGTGGGGAAAAGAGGGAAGGTGAGGGGATTAGAAAGCGCACATTCAGTAACCACAAGATTGCCACGGGATGACTAAAGTCAATTTGGGGAATGTAATCAATAATGTTGTAAAGATTTTGTAGGATATCCAATGGACACTTGTCTCGCTAGGGAGACCACCTCAGGGATGATGTAGAGGCCGGATCGCTGCACTGTTCACCTAAAGCTGAACGATAATAAATGTCAACTACAATTATATATGTATATAGTTACAAGAAGCGGAGTACAGCATTAGGAATAGAGACAGTGGAAATGTAATGGCTGTGTGTGATGTCAGAGGGATAGTGGATGGGGGAGGGGGTTATCACTTTGTGGGGGATATGAATGATAAATGTCTAACTATTACATTGTTTTGTACACCTAAAACTAATAAAAAAAAGTTAAACAAAAAAATTATGTAGGTTCTAAATAATAGTTTGGGAGGGATATATATATATATATATATATATATATATATATATATATTAATACTTTTTAAAATGTTGAATTATAATGATAAATTATAAAACTATGTATTATAAGAATTGGTATTTTTGTGGTTTCAAAAGAAACATTTTCTCTCAATAGAAAGCTATGGCACAAATAAATATTGCTTATAAATCAAAGGGCAACATTTTTTAGGATATGTATGGATTATATTTTTCCAGTTAGTCTGGGTTTTTTTAGTCCAGCTTTTTGTTATAAAATTTTTCTACTCTACAGAAAACTTGAAAGAATAAATACAATGAATGCCATATTCCCACCACTTAGATTAGACAATTAACATTGTTGCCATAGTTTCATAGACTTTAGATAGATCTATCTATATTTATATATGTACCTGCATTTGAAAGTCAATTGCAGATATCTTGAAACTACCCCTAAACATTTACCACGTATCTTCTTAAATTGAGGACTTTTTCCCATATAACTTCAACACCACCATCATTTTAAGAGAATTAACAAGAATTACTAAAGCCATTCATTTTCCAGTTAAATAGTAATTTTATGAAGAAACCATTGCTCTGACCATTCCTTGGGGCTTATTCAATATTCAGCAGTCTATTAATGAGGTAAAATCCGTTATCTTTTCACTGAGAGAGATTCAAAGTGCCTGATTTTTTAATCCATGCAATAATTGGGCACTTTCAACATAATTGAGCTGGTGAAATGAAATATTTAGGAAGGACATATGTCAAATTTGATCTGGTTTAGGAACCTGAAGCCAGGACTTTCTAAGGGCAAAGAGAGAAAACTCTGTCTACTACGCTACATGTCGCTGGTGGGATGGAGCGAGGTAAGAAGCATGAGAAGGGAAAGAGAGAGAGAGGTCAAGAAAGAGAACTGAACCCCAAACCTGAAAAATCAGAGGACTTTTCTTTAGGAGGAAATAGGAACTAATGTGTTCTAAGCCTCTGTGCTAATCCAGCTGCTAGGCATCTTCCCTACGTGGCCGCCTTAGGGTTTCCTCGTGGCAACTCTAAGTGTACACACTGTCACCTGGTTCTTTGGCTAAAGAAATGAAGGATCTCAAAGGTGAGGCTATCCTTGGTCACACCATATATCAGGATGATAGTCTCTAGCCGGATTGGGCTATGTTAGATCTAGTTAAAAGCTAGTTGATATCTTGAGATTCATATCAAGAAAGTCTCAACCCGACTGAAAAAACAACAACAAAGAACACAAAACAAAAAAAAACCCACGAAACCTTTCTATAGAAAATTAATCAGACCCACAATACTTATAAATTTCAACCTGTATTAGCAGCTGGAGACAAGGCCAAAGACAGGAAGAGCAGGAGGCCAGCCCTAAAGCAGTGAAAATTTCACTGGGAAGATAAGGCCACAGAGGACCGGGAACGACCTGGAGCGTGGCATGTGTGACAGGAAGGAGTTCAGAGGCAAGGAAACAAATCAGATAAAGGGCTTTTCTCATCCCTCAAAAAGCAATGATTTTCCACACTATTGCCAGCCCCTGACATCACCACATATTTGGCAAGTACAGCTGTCCTTGTCCTCATTCTAGGAGATAACATTTATATGCTTAAAATCTTCTACCATAGCCAACCTATAAACCTGTCAGGAAATCAACAACAGCTAGGACCAATAAGACCTGGAGACTGTGCTCTCACCCAAGTAAGGAAGGACCTTCCAGCAGTTGGGTACCCTATTGTTACTCAGATACACCCTGATACAGCACAGACCAGAGTATACCTTGCACAGAATAAGATAAAAATCAAACAAACTTTTACACGCACAAAAGACAGCAGAAACAACTGAACTTCTCCAAGTCCAAGCCCAGCTATGAAAGAACCCAATGCTAGTGTGCTTCTGAAATGTCTTTGATTAAAACAAAAACAATTCTAAAATTTACTTGAGGTGATGCTCGTACCACCCTGTGACTATATTAACAAATACTGAATTGTATGTTTTAACCGGATGAATTTATGGTTTGTGAAGTTTATTCAAGTAAATTTGCTTGAAAAAAACAGTAAAGGTTATTTAAACAACTTGAAAATTTTCCTTCTTCAACTTAGAGAAGGCCGTAGAGCTCAATATTTGCATGACTAGCAACAGCTGTAGCAAAATCATTAAGCAATAAAAGGTTATCTTGGTGCCCTCTGGACTTGACCAGGGCACACAGCTCAAGTCTCGCTGCATCAACTGAGAAAGGCTTTTCAGGGCCTCCTGAGGATGAGAAAGCCTTCAGTCAGCAGAGGGTCCCATCCTTCCGTAAAGGCCATAAGCCCCTGGGGCACTTCTGGAAATACTCACGCCAGAGACCAGAGATTTGGAGTTAGTTTGCCCAGGGCAGGGCCTGGGCTGTAGATATTTATTGAAAATTCCCCAGCTGATCCTAATACGCAGCTAGGATGGGAAACCACTGGTTTGGGGTGGAGATCTGTGGGCACCATGACCGAAAGTAGGAGGTTTCTGCTCCTCAGATCATCCCACTATGATGATTTGTGGGCACCATGGGGCCTTCCCCTGGTCAGGCAGGCTGGGGCAGCTCCTGGCTTCTTGGGGAAACTGATTGCTCAATGAGGAAGCACAGGGCCCTGTGTTCACACCAGCATTTCCTGACTAATTCTGAGCCTTGCCTTATGCGTGGCAAATCATAGCTGCACATCTGCACATAAGTCTCTATTTTCTTACTACAACAAATTAGCACTTGATTGCAGATTCTCTTGTTTACTGATTACTTTAGAAAACAAGTATTTTGTCTTCCCGAACACATGGTAAATTAGATTTTTTTCCTAGTCCTACGGTAAGGGTGCGACAAATAATTCTTAATGAATGACTACATTTCCACAAACCTCTCTAAATATTCCCTGTGAAGCACTTTTGCTCTTTTCAAGTCAGTCAACTAGATAAAAGGTTAAAAAGCTGAAAAAGTAGCTTGAAAAATTAAGAGACGATGTGCAAGTTAATATTTCCTGCCAAATCTCTTAAAATCGATTCTTATATATATTTTTTTGCTAAAACAAAATTGTTCAGCAAACAAGCAGAAGAACTAAGATGTAAAGCTTGTTTTGCTTTAAAACAGTCGCCATGGCACAGATCTGGGCCTGTCAGCCTCAGGTGAACTCTTGCCCTCAGCCTGCTCTGTGGGTATAGCATCGACATTTGCTGGCTCCCTTGATGGAGGGCCTCAGGCTGGGTTGCACCGGTGGGAGGCACTGGCAGGAGATGAGGTGGGGGTGGGGTAATTCTCCCTCCTTTCTGCCTCTCTGCAGTAGAGTAGAGGCCAGTGGCAGTTCCAGCTTCCACAAGGTGATCCAGCTCCTCCCTCCATCTTTCCAGCCTAGGAATGGTAGCAGCTCCCGGCAATTTCTAATCTCTGAGTTGCCTCACCCACTCCAGTTGGCTTCTTCTATTACCTGGGTAACCAACTTCCTGCATTCCATTCCCTGACAAACTCTAATAGGACAGGAAGCATAGGGATTTGAAAGTCTACTCGAATGTGACCTTGGAAAAATAATTCAAATATTCTGGGTTTTTTTTTTTTCTTTGTAAAATGGAACTAATAGTATCTACCCCAGGGCTGGCATATTTATGAAACGAGCTTTTGATGTTAAAGAGGAGCCTGGCACATTGCCTGGTTTCGTTTTAAGAATACAATAAAAGTTATTCTACACCCTTCTTTTTCTCTGGCACCATCCCGATTGAGGTGAATTATGAGATAGTAAAATGAATATGAGAAGTAGGCAAAAGTTTAAAGGTTTGCTTGTCTAAAGTTATTCCACTCCCTTCCTTTTCTCTGGCACCAAACTGATTGTGGTGAATTATGAGATAGTAAAGTGAATATGAGAAGTAAGCAAAAGTTTAAAGGTTTCACTTTCTAAGACTATAAATATTAGAGCAGAGACTTATTTTTTTTACTTTTGATAAGTACAAAGGAACCAGGTTCATCTGGGAAGTTTATGTTTAGTACTTTGTCTA